>NC_041336.1:7505674-7630674 GCF_004354835.1 Perca flavescens | reverse complement strand
ACTCTCACACTGGCATCTTTCACTTTGCAAGTTTGGTGTCGAGCATCAAAAAGTTGATGAGATCAAGTTTTTAAGTTATATAGTTTTATTTTTCCAATCAGCTTTAACCTTCACTGCTAACGTACAGTGACAGTGCATATAAATGCTGAGTCACATCTCCGAAACGAATGAGTCCTTGTGTAGCAGCCTGTGGAAATCCAGTACAAAATCTAATGGTTGTTTGGAATTCAGAAGTGAATCTGGAAAATAAAAACCCCACACGTCGGACATGTTATCTCTGAGTGAAGATCAGGTTAGTTGTGTTTGAGGTCAGACCCACAACAGCGATCCGACCTGATCCTGACCGCTACAGGTCAAAGGTCAGTGTTTAACACCGCACCGATGGTCAACTCAGATTGCCTTGTTTGCCTCTGGATGTCACCACACACACACACACACACACACACACACAGATGAAGCAGTAGCAGACCAGGAATGCCTCAGGAGAATTTACCTTCCAGATTTGTTTTTCACTCACTGTTTTGCTTTTTATATTATTTGCACATGGCAAAGAAAGGTCTCTCACACATGCACGCACACACACACACACACACACACACACACACACATACACACACACACACGCCCCTGTGTCAACTTCTTGTGCGGTATAGAGCCCCATCTCCACCCCTCTTGACATTTAACCTCTTCCAAACAGTCAATACTCACTTTAACCCATGCTGTCAAGTACTATAACCTGAGGACAGCTCCAGCCCTGCGCTGTGTTGTGTTCCTCTGTGTTCCTCAGAGTAGTTGTGCAAGTCCTCAGAAATGAAGAGAAACTAATAGAGCTGGTTAGCAATTACCACATTTTCTTTCTACAATCCCAAAAATAAACCTTATTTTGCCATGTTCAGTTATGTTTAGGTTGTGTAAATCCCTAAATATATATTTTTTAATCCTCCAAGTACACAGTGTACACAGGCAAGTAGGTCAACAAAGCCGCATCTTATGAGATTTAGAGATAAGAGGAAGAGAAGGGGTTAGGAGGTAAGGGGGGGCAGCAGGAGAACACTTGTAACGAGATAGAGGAGAGGCTGATTAGAGTGATGCAGGCTTATGTAGAAAAGAAGAATAGGGCTCCCTCCTTTTCTGTAGAGGAAATAGAGGGAGGTACAGTGAGGTAAGGAAGGTGTAGAAGCAATTAAAAGGTGACGGAAAGTTAGAAAAACAGAACTGGATGAGGGTGAGAAGAAAGTAGAGATGGGGAAAAAGGAGGTAGTGAAGGAGAGGTAGTAAAACGAGGACTTGACTCTCCTTCGTGGAATTTGTTTTTGTTGGCGGGGGTGTTAATGGGTTAATGTGCCTGAGAACACTGGGACCAGTCTGAATAGTCTCACCGGGTCGGACCTCCAGGTCATACAGAAGTACGCGTTACCTGAAGCTCGCAGGTTCAACGCCCACAGCAGCCCCCTGACCTGTCCAGATGTGCTTGTATATATGATGACAAGCTGAAGAGAAAAGAGACCGAGATGATAGAGAGCGAGGGAGAGAGAGCGAGAGGATGAGGGATTACTTTGTGTCTTTCTCTGGTGTTGTTTGTTGGTCTTAATGGGCCTGGGAACACTTACAGCACTTAAACCAGTCTGACCAGTCTGACCTCCAGGTCACACAGGTTAAAAGCCTTCTGCTGACAGACAGGCTGACAGGGAGGGACAAGAGAGAGCAAGGAAAAAGAAAAGAGGACTGCGAAATGAAAGGGAGGTAAAAGAAAGAGGGAGAAGCAGGAGAGGGAGAATGGAGTGAGATGGGCGGAGAAGGGAGACCAAGATGAAGAGAAGAAAGTGAGGAAACTTGAGAGGGAGGATAAGGTGGGGAGGAAAAGATGGAAGAGTAGAGGAGAGAAATGACATATTACAAGCTGATTTTGGATTAGTACAGGTCTATTGGAAATTGCAGTACAGAAATAAATCAAATTTCTGCTTTATTTTTATTTATTTTTTAGGCCTTTCATGCTTAATATGCTTAGAAACAGAGAGAAAAGAGGAGAGAGAGGGGAGAGACCTGCAGCATAGTGCGCAGGGCCGGACTCGAACCCTGGCCGCTGCGGTGAGGACTTGGCCTTAATGTTACACGCCCTACCCAGTGAGCTCATGGGGCGCCCTGATTTCTGCTTCATTTGATGTTGTTTATAGCTTAGTAAAATGTATTATGGTTACATATTTAATTTCCAGCGCAGTTTATTATTTAATGCCCTTCGTCCAATGCATATGGCTTCATCACGTTCCGGCTCATCTGCCGGAGGCACGTAGTCGCCATACGTTTGTGTCTGAAGCATGAAATTTACCCAAGATTGTATATAATTGGATATTTACTCGTACCTGACTTAAAATTAATTTGTAATGATTTCATGTGGTACTTGCCACATGTATAGCGTTGTTCTGTGTTTATACTGTAAGTAGAAAAGAGAAGAAAGGAGAAAAGAGAGCGACATATATGGGCAGACAACCGTTGCCATGCAGTATAGTAATGGAACTAGTAGCAGTACAGCCCCAACGAATCTGTTTCAACATCTAAAGGAGTTGAGAAATGTCACTTCTCCCGCAGATAAACTGCTCCAGCACATAACTTCTAAAATAATGAACCATTCTTTTCGATTTGGTTATCAAAGAGTTCAGACAGATTTTGCCCTTATGTCAACATTTTGTGTGTGTTTTACAAGGATACTGAATACTCCAGAGAGAAATAATAAAGGTGCTTTAAAGGTGCTGCTAGGCATGTTTGTTAAGTTTTTGGACAGAACCAGGCTAGCTGTTTCCCCCTGCTTCCAGTCTTAATGCTAAACTCCTGGCTCCAGCTTCATACTTAACATACAGAAATAAGAGTGCAATTGGTTTTCTCTTCTCACTCAGTTCTATTAAGGGATCCTTATCACAGCCAAAATTAATATTGGCAGATACTTTTTAACTCTCTGTATAGATTTCACAAAAAAAATGTCACCTTAAAAATTCCAGCATCAGTCATACTCAAGTAGTGATATTGAAGAAAAGATGACGACATGTGAACATTAAGGGAGCACGGAAAAGGAGAGATGGATGCTAGACAGGGGAGAGGAGTGTGTGAGAAGGAGGGAGAGGAGAGAAGAATGGACAGAGAAGGTCAAGCTGTCAGGGCATCTGACAGAGTGTGGAGAAAGTCTCTGTCTGCTTTTTATCGTTAATCTTCTGTCTGTCGGAGGGGAGGTGTCTTCCTCTCTCCTTTCATCTCCTCTCATCCATCTCGGATCCTCTTGCTCTGTCTATCTTCAACTCGAGAGGCCTCGTCTCACCCTCGGCATTCCTGGTCTGCTTCGTGTGTGTGTGCGTGTGTGTGTGTGCGTGTGTGTGTGTGTGGGCGTGTGCGTGTGCATGTGTGGAAGGTCAGTCAGGGAATTTTTAATGAACACATCTAGAAACACAATGTTATACAGTCAGAAATAAATATTTTCAAACACATACACACACACTGCCTCTTCACTTTAATTCACTACACATGCACGTTTTCCATTAGCACGCACACACACACACACACACACACACACACACACACATACTTGGGGTTCAGTCACCTGTAACAGTCCGAGCTCAGGAGCATCACGCCCCATTACACCACTACACTGGTGTGTGTGTGTGTGTGTGTGTGTGTGTGTGTGTGTGTGTGTGTGTGTGTGTGTGTGTGTGTGTGTGTGTGTGTGTGTGTGTGTGACTGCATGAAGCCATTAGCTGTAATATATCCTTTCCTCTCTGTCTGTATTTGATTCTTGCTTTTCCTCTCCAGTGTGTTTGCTCTCTCTCTCTCTCTCTCTCTCTCTCTCTCTCTGTTGGTTTTGGGATATTTAAAGGGAAGCTACAAGTCATCGCCCCTCTCTCATGCTACACATAATTTCAGTGTTGGGTATACACACTTGGATGCAAGTTACTGTTGTTAATCCTCTGTCCTCACCTTGCCTGGAGATGTTTAGCGTGTGTGTACATTAAGGGGTCTGGTTAGTATTGGATTCGCTGTATCCTGTCGTGTCCACACCTTGAAAAAAATGCTGACTCTTTTAGTGTGTGTGTGTGTCTATGTGCTGCCCTGTTACTTATCCATCGTTCTACCTTCTCTTTCTTTAAAGAGAAACGAAAGGAAACCACTCACAGGCAAAATTACTTTAAAATTTGTAATAACTCCGATTGCTTAACGGCATTCTCATGTGATTTACATTTCCAGACAGTTGAAGGACTTGCAAATGACACATTTTTAAAATAGAAGGTTTAAAATTAAAGCAGCAATATCCTTACTAGTATGGGTCAAGCTCCTAAAACATTGAATCCTACATTTCCCATAATGTCTATCTTTTATTAATTCTCCCCTGCCTTCTAAATGCCTTTCAAACCGGTATACGCTAACTTAGTTACGGTACCAGTAACAAAAATTCTTATTTTATTCAAGAATTGAAGCTAACAATTTTTAAATGTTAAATGATGTTAAATGATAAGCAGCCAAACAAGATCTTTTCCAAGAAAAAAAACAAACATAAATGCTAAATTAGATTGAAACAAGAAACAACAGTAGTACAATTTGTATTACTCTGTGCTACAGAAGACCCATTCGGCAGTATGGCAGCCTGGTGATCTTGGGTTAAGTTGCCGATCATGAGCAGAAACATCTTTGATTTGCCCCCAGCTGGGGACCTTTGTTGCATGCCCTCCGCTCTAGGGCTGGGTGATATGGAGAAGATCCTATAGCCCAATATTCTTGACCAAATGCCTCGATGTCGATATTTCGGGGATATCTCAGGGTTGACAATTGGTGCTTTATCAAAATGTTATTCACCCAATGACATTTTTGATAAATAATCATCAGAAATGGCAATATAATGACTAAGTGGGTAAATGTAAATAATAGAACAGCTAAAACAGTCTGTTAAGATCAGAAAATTACATCACTTTACTCTAATGCAGCCTTTAAAACCAGGAAAAGACTTCACTTCAGTCTCATATCGATATAATATCGATATATATTGCCCAGCCCTACCCCCCTCTCTTTCTCCCATCATTTCCTGTTCTCTCCCTACTGTCAGATGTACAATAAAGCATAAAATTCCCCAAACATAAAGTATTAGGGTATGACTTTTAATAGCCATACGAGCTGTAAGAATTTCCCTATTTCGGGAATACATGTCAAAATGACCAGTGAAAGAAGCCTTCAGTGAGAGATTGCAGTGGCCGAGACCGAAGACTTGCTGCTTTTATTCTAATGTGAACGTTTTCTTTGCTCTCTCTCTCTCTTCAGGTGCTGGTTCCTCAACAGTTGTGGCATTTTCGGCTTTCCTCAACGGCCGCTACCCCGCTGCTGACTTGACTGGAGACATCACTGTGTCCTTCAGCTTACCGACAGGTAAACATTTACACACGCACGCAGACACACACACACACACACACACACACACACACGCTGGTTTCCATGTGTGCTAGTTTGGTTCCAATCAAAACTTATTTTAACAGGATAATAATTTTGACAGATGTGTTTTCCAGAAACATTGGTGGTAATGACTTTCTGTTTAACACCGCATAAATCAATCCACTTGTTTTGCTCTAACAGTGTTGAGTGTTCACTTGTCCTTAGTTGTTTTGCTGAGAACGATGCTGACTGAGGCTCTTTGGTAGAACTGTTTTCAATCTCTCCATACGCCTGACATGGCCCTATCTATATATCTATATATCTATAAGTCTTTAACATTAAACCCCTAACTTTCTGCATTAATGTAAGTTACATTATGAATTTAGTAGCCGTGTGAACTGTGCAGTGTTCTGTAACGGCGCTGAACACCAGCTGCTAAGAGAGCACTGACTTGACGTAAGGACATCTGGGCTCTTTCCAGACAAGCCCAGTTCATCCCCTTACTCCCTCCAGGCGTCTGTTTCCAGGCCCTGCAATAATTCTGGAAGATATTACTTTCCCCTTGCAAACCAACAAAACCACTCTTTATTTCAAATGTCACAGATGTTCTCTTTTTTTTTTTTTTTTTTTTTAAAACACTGATTTTAGCATTTCGTATATGTGTTTTCATGCTATTGTTTCCTTTGGATTGCATTTGCTTTGGCAGACCTGTGCTGGTGGAACAGTTTTCCCTCCCCAGGAGCACATTTAATGTGAAATGTCTGGAAATATTGGGGAAGTGCTGCTTTTTTGTTCAGCTTTATTGTGATGCTAAAAATAGCCAAAAATAAGGAGTACTTCAATGGGCCTTGGACGCCAAGCAGCGGGGGTGGAGTGTGTGTTGGGGGCTGATCTCGTGTTTTGGAAGGCACCTGTTGGACTGGAGGTAGATTTTGAAGAGGTTTATTAAAAGTTGGAGGAAGAAGAGGCACGCAAGGATGGGGGGGAAAAAAAAGAGGTGAGGTAGGCTAGGAGTTGGATGAGGGTAAGGAGGTATGGAGGGGAATTATGCCTGGGTGGAGAAGAGGAAAGGGAGGAAGGATACATATGGTTGAGAGAAAGGAGGGAAGGTATTTTAGGGGCCCAAGACCAGGCGTTCCTGTTCATCTGAAAGGCGTTACATGGGGTTATTTCTCATGTTTACTGCCGATTGTCGCAACAAAAGATAAAATAGTTGCATATGTGATAACTTTCCCGAGTCGTAAAATCCTGTTGATCAGTATTATAAACCATTGTGCAGTGTCTTATAAGCCTTTTAACGCTGTTACTCAGACAATTCAATTTTATTTATAGTATCAACCCATAACAAGAGTTATCTCAAGACATTTTACAAATAGAGTAGGTCTAGACCACACTCTATAATTTACCAAGATCCAGCAATTCCCCCAAGAGCAAGCATTTCGTACAACAGTGGTGAGAAAAAACTTCCTTTTTAGGCAGAAACCATGTACAGACCCAGGCTGTTCGTGGGCGGCGTCTGCCAGTGCTGGTTGTGACACGGAGACACTGATACAAATATACAGATATAGAGAAATATGGTTCATAATAATTATAGCAGTTGTTATAATGAACAGTGGCAATTATTGTAGCAATCAAGATAGTGGAACTATGACTAGAAATAACCGTTGTAGCAGTTCAGGGCTCCTCTCATCCTCTAAATGCTCTCCCGGTATGGGAGGAATGCATCACTTTGTCTCTATCTCTTTCTTTCTTTCTGCGCTTCCACCCAGGGGTGATGATTACGCCTTGACACCACCCACCCCGCAAAACACCATCCCACCCAGTGGTTACTGTGCCTGTCTCTAAGCCCTACAAAGGCTTTGACATTTAAGAAGACTGTTGACCACTTAAGCCCTTTTAAAGGAGGCTTGACGGTGGCTGTAGTCGTTACAATCTAGAAAGAATTTCATTAGTCCTCCTATTTGATTTTTTTCCTAACACCCTGACAATGGGCTTGACACAAACACACTTCAGAGGGATCAAGTGGTCAAGTTGGCATGTACAGTGCATTGTTAGCTCATACACAATGGGCATCATCCGAGCTGTCAAAGATAAATTGCGACTTGTGCAGATAATTTCCATAAAACACGGCCAGCCATGATTCACTGGTTGCTTAGCCAATTCATGTGGAAACCTAGGGAGCTGGTTGGCAGTCTGTATTGTTTTCTCCTGTTTTATTGAGCTTGCCAGAGTGGCCAGCATCTCCACATGTTGATGTCTCCAGGAGACTGCCATATTTTTGTTAGGTCCTAATTTGTTCAACGACCAGGTCTGTAATCCATTTCCAAGGAACCCTTTTAGGCCCGCTGAAGTTGTTGGTGTTGCTAGTTACCTCTGCCAAGCAGATCATGTTCTCAGTCCTGTTTGTTTGCATTGTATAGCAAAGACTTATTAACAGATTTAGTTCACTTGTTCCTTTGTCCAAGGAACAAGTGAATTGTTTTTGGTCATTGTTTTTTAAATATATGTTATTTTAGCTTTTTTTTTCTAACTGCTCCACTCATTTCTATGAACAAAATATGCAATTTTTTTTGTCTGATACTATATGTATTTGAATGCATCTGTCTGCAATTGCACGTTTTATAAATATCTTTTCTTTTGTTAAAATAGTAACTTTTGGGATTTGTGCAGCCTTGAATGCCAGACGTTTTTACTCTCTGCATGCTATTCAGTTTTCAGTTACAGTGGAAGTTTGAGTTTTTTTATTTATTTCATAGTCGAGATAAGATAAAATACAGCTTTATTGATACCCCACAGGGACATTTGGTTAGATTATAAGAGTAAAAAAAAATAAAATGACTTGAGTTATAGCACTTTGGTGTTTCTCTATTAAATTATACAAAAGAACACCTTCTCAACCGACTCACTTATTTTTGATATAATAAAGGCTTGCAGTCATGAAACACTCAACTGCCTCTTTTTTTTCACCAGCTAATGGATCCAGAATTTCACTCCATTTCTCAGCCGGTACAGGAGATTTTAGAACAGGAAAGACTGATTGAAAACTGGCTGGCAGCGGGCCAGGAGTGGCTACCGTATGGGTGTGCTCTGAGTGCCTCCTTGCTCCATTTGACATGCTCTTTACGTTTAACTGGAGCTTTCACTCAACATTGATGCTTTTAGTTCTTTCTCGCTTTTTTTTTTTTCTTTTTTTTTTACTTTCTCTCCCTTCCTCTTTGTGTTGTTCAAACCTTTTTATTGTTTTCCTCGTTTTCTCCCCTCTAATTCCGCTTTTTCTTTCTTTTCTTTGGCGGCGCAGAGTGCAGTAAGAATAAAAGTAACGACAGGAGTTACTGTGTGTGTTTTAGGATTAGATAATAGTACTGCTAAACATGAACATTCACTTCAGACATAGTATGGTGTATTCGTCAGAGGTGGATCAGCTGTATAGGTCCTCCTTCGGTTTGAGAATTTCTTGAATGTTATCACGGGTCAATATAAATATCTGAGAACATTTTTACACAGAAACTGGTTTTAATTACAATAGGGAATACAATGAATCAATAAGACCTCAAAAGTACATGAGGCGGTCAGTGGTGCTGTATTTGGATTGTACCACTTTATTGGGAGATAATATATTGTTAGGCTCTCAGTGTTGTTAATTGAATAAATGTGATGTACTTGACTTAAAATGATAATTAGAAAAATCTGAATATGTAAACAAAAGACAGAATTATGACAGAGAGAGAGCGAGATTGATGCAGAGTTATTACAGGAAAGGGACGCAGCAGTCAGGAAGCACGACTTTCATCAGGTTTAATAACATGTGAACCTTCTGACTCAGCACCTCCAGTGCCTTTTCATTGGCCTGCAACCTGCCATCTGCTTCTCATTCACCTTTGCAGGAAATCCTCTTCAACCAATCAAATCAGAGCTTAATCTCGCCAGACTTCTATTGCTGCGGCCTAAAGGTTAGAGAAGCAGGAGGCTGGCTGTTTAAATCCCAGAGCAGCTGGGGGAAATCTGGCAGTGAGGAGCAGGGATAAAAGATGCTCTCCCTTCCTAGAGAAACAATCAGTTTCGCAGCCTGAGTCTTATTTTCATAGTTCAGTGTTACTCTTCTACCCTTTCTGAGCGCTGCTGCTTAGTTGCGCAGATCGCTGAATCTTCCAAATAGGAGACAAAAGAGGATTTTTATTGTTGTCTTCCACATGAAGGTTTTCATACATGTGGCAACCAGGGCTTATTTGCTTGATGCTTACATATAATGTTTTTTTTTATCGTCAACAATTTACAATTATAAACATTTACACTTGAAACAGGCCACAACATAAGTTATTTGAATAATATATGGAATAGCATTTTAGCTTGACTTTAAAGTGAAAGTTAAAATGAACCCAAACGGTCTATTGCGTTTGGGAGCGTCTTCTGGTTAAACATTGGCTTATAATGGCTGGTTATTGGAATTCATTTTTTTAAAGTAAGGTACTTTCTTTTTCTTTTAAACGACTTGAACTCTTGATACTCATAATTTCATAAGAATAGATGTCTTTTTCTCTCCAGATTCAGTCAGACCAATTTCCATACTAACCCCTCAACGAGCAGCTGTTTTATTTTGGATTTGGACATCTTATCATATTCAGGATCGGTTTGGCTCAGTCAGGAGGGCTGCGCTTTCCTCCAGCGGTACTTTCCAAGTGTGGGAAGGCGAACAAAGCACACCCAGAGTGTTGTTAAGGTTGTATATATCTATATGCAGGGAGAAGCAGGTTTTCCCAGGGAATCCCCTCCTCTTCGAACAGTAGAGTCCAGTTCTTCCAGTGCTGCTTGGTCACAGGAGGAGTGATACCTCTTTCTTTTTCTCTTTCTGGGATCTGTCTGAATTTTCTTTTCTTTTTTTAACCTTTAACTCTTCTCCTCTTCCTCTCTGCAGAGCATAATCCCAAAGGTAAGTGAGTAGTGGTTGTTTGTAGTGCTGGAATAGAGAATAAGAGAATAGAGCAAGTAGAAAGACAGACACACACACACACACACACACACACACACACACACACACTCTTTATTACAAAGATAAAACATGCACTGTAGATGTATACATATACTTGCAGAATTTTGGGATATAATCAAAACTACACATTGTGCATTCCAACACACACACACACACGCACACACACACTACTGTATATACAGGAAGAGACCGCTGCCTGCTGTTTATATTCCTGTAACGTGATACTTGGCACACACACTTGTACACACATACACATTTCCTCACTGTATGGAATAAGTAAATAACCATTTATATGCTTTTATACTATGTGCAGTTTACACAGAAATATCATCCGTCTCACATACACACATTCAGGTGTACGGAAACGCATGGACTCACATGTTTCAGCGCAGCAAAACACACACACACACACACACACACACACACACACACACACACACACACACACACACACACACACACACACACGCATATTCCAGCAGTAGTGTTCCTAGTCGTCAGCCAGTGTTTGTTTTAGTCCGTCTGAATTTGTGTGCTTTGATACAGAATAGGATGTCCTGTAATCTATAGTGGGCTAAGAGGCCCTGCAGTAATACACACACACACACTTTTTTTTTCCTTCCATTTTTAACTGCAAATTATGCTCATATGCAGCTATTTTGCATCAGCCAAATACATTCCTGGGGAAACAAAAACTGCCAAAATGTAAGTTTTTTTTTTTCCTCCTTGTGTCAGAAAGATAAATGGAAAAGAAAGAGGGACTTAAGTACATTTAAGAAAGCCCATCAGTTCACACACTTCACAATAATGGTGCCCGAACAGATAAAATCACACAGTTACATCAGACCCACAATGAAGTAAATATGTAATTTTTTAGGAAAACTAACTGTACAAAGCCTGTAGGCTTAACATGCCCATAGCAGTATAACACTACGAAGAAAGGATTGACATGGTTAGACATTTCATGAGTTTGGTTACCACTCGTGTGTGAGAGAAGTTAGTTTTTGTCGGTGAATAAATGCTACAACTCCTCAAGACCCAAGCCGAGTTCCAGTGTCTTGCTTGCCACCTGCTGATTAAAGGGGGTTAGCTCCAAAGTTAGCCACAACTTTGGCCCAGGCTCACTAACTTAAGGTGGATTGACCTTTAAGTTGGGCAAGCTATTCTCATTTTAGTAACAAGCCGCTTCTTACACAAATACAGTCCTATACAGCATACCCTAGTGAAATGTCAGGAAGGTATGAAAAAATGGATACCGCCAAAGCATATCTTAGTTATTATAACATTATAGAAATGTCGGATGACTTATATAAAACAAAGATGATCATCAAAGGATAACATTTATCCAGAAATCCACACCTGGACTTTCTGGCTCTCAATGGGGCCGTTTAATGCAAATCACTAATGCACAATAGCTGCATGTGAACATGATTTGTTGAAGACTGGGCTGTGCTGTGACTGTGTGTATCACAGAGGAAATGATAAAAAGACACACACACACACACACACACACACACACACACACACACACACACACACACATAAAGAATGAACATATTTGTTCTTTTACATACGTATATGTATGTACAGTAAATCACAAACACACACACACACACACACGGCTGACATCACTGCAGCTGTGGTAAGAACCTGATCCTGTACAGTGGTCCTCTACTCAAATAAACTCTGTGGTACACACACACACACACACACACACACACACACACACACACACACACACACACACACACACACACACACACACACAGATTCCGGATAATTGGAATCAGAGTCCTCTGAGACAGCAGTACAGTGGAGCTACAGCAGCTTTAACAAGTAGCAGCAGTGGTGCTCAATTGTGATTTTAAGTGTGTTTAACAGTTGACAAAGCTTCCCACATCACCAGCACTGCAAGCAACTATCAGGGGTTAGGTCTGGGGTTACATGTCACAGTATGTGATGTATCTGTAGAGTCACTCGCATCTAGACACTTAAAAGCAGATTACAGAGGACTAAAGCTCAGGACAGGCAGTGAATGAAATGCAGTATCTGTAAGACAAACACAGTAGCCTCAGTTTACTGTAACTGAGAAATGATGTTTAGTCAGTTACTCACTATCTGGCTTCAGTCTCACTGCAACATCTCTTCAAATGCCAACAGTCTGCTCTTTGTCTTTCCATGATGTCTTGTCATTCCTCATGTCATCAAACCTGACTAAAAACGGCGACATTTGACGCAGGCGAATGATGCAACGTTTATTTTTTGCCGTGGCAACGCTGACAAATGACCATCCGGCATTTAAACTCGGCAACTCCTGTGAAGGTGACGTGACTCAGGATGGGACTTTAGGAGATACAGAATGGTTGGAAATTGGAACAGTGTGTCCACAAAGCCTGTTGCTGTTGAAACTGATCAAAAAGCAAAATGGGTCACAGATGATAGAAATAACCAAAATAACAACAGGGACAGCGTTTTGCTGTATGAGAAGCTTTGGGTTTCATGAACTCATGCATGTATTGCGATAGATAGATAGATATATAGATAGATAGATATTTTCAACATTTCCACACTTTTCTTTGGTGCTATTTTTGGTCTTGAACACTCATTTAATCAAAAACTTGCAGGGAAAAAAAAATATTAATTGTGCATTCTGCATATTACCGCAAAAAAAATAATATACTTCTAATGTCACGATAGATAACAAGTCCAGATTTCCTAACAACCGTGTCAGTTGTGTTTCAATCGGCCTCAGCAGAGGTTTCCTATTAGAAGCACATTATCTTTCCTACCTTGTTTTTTGATCAGTTCCTACAAATTTAAAATAACTCGTTTAATTGGTTATAAATCTAGACTTTCCCAAAGCGTGTTTATTCACCTGCTCAGTCAGACACAGAAATCTGAAGCTGTTGGTCCCAGTTTCAGTTTAAGTCCAGTTAAAGTGGCTCTGGGTATTTGCTGCCTTCTGTCTTTCCTTGATAAAATGTTCAGTGCTCCCCGAGGGTCCGTTTTAGTGACTATTAGTAATGTAATACAGCAAAAAAAAAAAGAATGCGAATAAAGTTCAAATTAAACAGGGATAAAGATTTCAGGCAGATGTGGTTTGTGGGTTCATATCAGGTTTTAGGTGATACAGTGCACGCAGCATGACTTATGACTTTCATTTGTTGCTGTAATTATATATTCAACATAATACAGATGTCTGTAGGCCCTAAACAGTCTCACAGATGTGTTGGAAATTATTCTTTTTTTTTTAAAAGCTTGCTTTGTGAAAAATTGTATCACCCACCCACCCGCTGATACTGTACGCACGTGCAGGTAAATCTCTGAACTGAGGGTGTAACCTGGCGACGACGGCCCCAGAATGTAGAAAGGTGGTGTGGAACAAGACGAGATTTACAACCCCACACACACACACACACGTGCACACACAGCAGGGACTAGTAAATGGCGATGCTGCATTTGAAAAAACAGAAAAATGTTTCCCCCGGGCCTTTTACAAACCTTTCATGACCTCCACTGCCTTCCTCTTCCTCCATTTCACGCTTCTCTCTTTCTATCCCTTCTTCCGTCTTTCCTCTCTCCGCTATCTTGTCATCTGTTTAAATCTAGTTTATCTCCATCTATATCTTCTCTCTGTTGTCCTTCCCCTCCCAGAGTCTGACTTTTTCTTACATTGCATGCATTTCCCTCTCTCTCTCTCTCTCTCTCTCTCTCTCTCTCTCTCTCTCTCTCTCTCTCTCTCTCTCTCTCTCTCTCTCTCTCTCTCTCTGTTGTCCCCCACCCGTCATCAACACCAGATGAATAGAGTTTCTTGTTTTAATGTTTAAATCCACACAGCAGCCTGATTCGACACACTGGCCACAAGTGGACAGCCAGAGTGTGTACAGAAAGCATCCCTTTTTCAAACCCCATTCCCCACAGTTGGAAACAAATGTCTCATTCTTACTTCAGAGAGAGGGTTGGGATGAAGTTTCAATTTCAGCGTTGCTCATTTTCCTGGTTTGTAGGTAAATATGAATCTACGACATACCTGTTTCTGCCTATTTATCCGTTCACATATACTTCACCTTAGTGTTGACCATTTTCCAAAACATAACACAGTTCATTTTTACATTTATAAAAAAAAATGTAAAAAGGCAGCCAGTGGTTTCATTCATTTCAGAATATGTTCTGAAATTCAATTTGGAGACACTTGAAACCTGTTTGAGTCTGGCAATACAACACAGTGTACATCCTGTCTGCCCTTATTAGTGTCAAAGTTACCGTGAAAAAAAAAAGGTGGTGTAGCTTGGAAAAATGTCCACCAGAAATGTAAAGTATGTGTAGTTAACAAGCTACCCACTTGTTACTTGAAGTGGCTGTATGTAACTTTTCAGTTTCTACTTTGGACAAAAGAGGTATGGTTTTTACCACACCTGCTGTTGTAAAGCTCTTTACTTTACGGTGCTGCATTGCCCTCTGTATTGCTGAGTTAGCGTTACCGGGAGGTCATATATTCGCGATGAATATTTAGCTTAGACAGAAAGTCATTCATTTACAATAAGAGAATATGTTGCAGATGCATCGTTGCATGTCAAGTGTTGCATACGGTAACTTGGCCTACTTTGGATGTGTCGTGAGCTAAACCAGATCAAGTTATCACTGTCACTGTGTCACTAGCCAAAGCATTAAGAGATTGTTGTAGCAACCAACGTAGTAATAACTTATATAGTGCATTTCATTGTTTCTGCTGTTAGTTGAACCTTCGTGCCGTTACACCTGCTGGTGGGCGGAGTTTGAAGGCTTCTTACTCAGCTGGATGTTAAAGTGAGGAATCAAATTAAATCCAGGGGTCAAACAATTCAGTATCTTTATCACAAATAGTGTTGCTTTCCCACCACGGAGAATTGTTAGCATTCAGAAAAAGGTTTGCTTCTGATTTGTTTTCATTGAGTAAACTTATTACATATTCAATTCAGTTTTATTTATAGTATCAAATCATAACACGAGTTATCTCAAGACACTTTACAGATAGAGTAGGTCTAGACCACACTCTATAAAACTTGAAGGTATCTACATCAGATTGACATGACACTGGCATGAACACATGACACTGTTATGAACACATGAACCCTAAGTCATAAACATTTATGACTAGTTTATAATGTTTATGACACGTTCATGACAGCGTCATGTCACTCTTATGTAGATACCTTCAAGTAAAGTGTAACCGAAACATGATTCATAATAATTATAGCAGTTGGTATGATGAACAGTGGCAGTTATAGTAACAATAAAGATAGTGGAACTATGTGGCCGGGTTGGCTCAGTGGGTAGAGCAGGCGCACAATACTGAGAGGTTTATGCCTCGACGCAGAGGTCCAGGGTTCGAATCTGACCTGTGACGATTTCCTGCATGTCTTCCCCCTTTCTCTCTCTCTCTCTCTCTCCCCTTTCTCACCTAGCTCTCCTGTCAAATTAAAGGCGGAAAAGCAAAAAATAATCTTTAAATAAATAGATAGTGGAACTATGACTAGAAATAATAGTTGTAGCAGTTTGGGGCGATGCACGGCGTAGTAGGGCGTTGCGGGGCATTTCGGAGCACAGACGGGCACCGCAGGGCCTCGAGCAAGACCACGCCAGCTGCAACCATGATTTAGGTGCCACCCCAATCCAAGGAAAACTGCGAGCTGAGAAAACATAGTCACATTCACAAACATATTAAATTTGATAACATTTGGATTTAACAATCTCTGTTGTGTTTGTTAATGTGATTTGTTGAAATCACCCAGGACAAAGGGTCAATGAGCGAGAGAGGAGAGATGAAAGTGGACCACAGTCCTTCTTCCTCTCTTAAAAAACTCCCCAATCTCTCTCTCTCTCTCTCTCTCTCTCTCTCTCTCTCCTTACCTTTCCTCCATTTGTACTGCCTTTCCTTCTTCCCTTCTTCTCTCTGTGCCTCAGTTCATGCATTCAAACCAATTTGAATTATGCACACAATCACGTAATAATTGCATGTCTGGAATAAAAAAAAAGGTGCACAGTAGTAGCAGGTAATTATTACTATCTGTAATAACCTGGAACATTCCGTAATTTAACTGTCCCTTGCTCCCACCGCGGCTGTCGTTTCTTATATTATTTCTCTTCCAATCCGTCTCTCACGCTGGTTTATTTCCACTCGGTTTTTTTTTCTGCTCGCCTCAAGTTTTCTCCCTCTCCTGTCGTTTAGTTCACCTCCTCTCCCCAGGTTCCCTTGCTCCATCTCTTCTCAACAACTGTTTTCCTCCATCACCCCTTTCCCTCGCTCTGTTATTCTAGCTAAGTGTAGATTTCTGCCAAGCTCAGCACTGCTTAAGCTCAGGACATAGTTATAGTTGGCCTTAACTCTCCTCCTCCCCTCTTTTTTTTTCTTCTTCTTCTTCTCAAAATTTCCCCCCACTTTTCACAAAACTTCCTTTTTTCCGGCTCTTCGACAAACACCCCTCCAATCCTGGTGTTGATGTTGAGTCTCTCGGCCTCGCAGCTCTCCGATACTCCTGTAATCTGAATATCTGCAGTTTTGACTGTGTTAACAAATGTTAACCTGACTGTTTGGAGAGAGAGCCTAAAAAAAAAAAACGATGTGCAGACCTTGTTTGATTCTTTTTGATTTGCTGTAGGGGAGTTTTGAGGAGATGGGTGCCACTTAAAGGGGAAGTGGGCTGTGAATTTAAGGTTTTTCAGGAGAAGAGCGAAAGGATGTGTGAGGTTTGAGAGTAGTGTTAAAATGATGCTGAAGGAATCCATTATTATTATGCCACAACAACCTCAAAACTTGCAACTTCTCTGTTGACCAAAATACTTTAAGGAAATGGAGACCCGATGACTATATATTTTTAGTTTTTGTAAATAAGCGTTTAACGCTGACAGATGGAGATGACACCCTGTGCAGGCATTGGAAAGCACTAAATTGTGGAGAACATGGCAAGAAAATGCAACACAAAAAGGAAACAATTTTTTTTTCTCAGTTTTTATATATTTTCTTTTTCTCAGGAGTTCCCAGGGTTCTCCAGTCCAAGTTCAGTCTTCCTTTGGCATTGGTGTGTGTTCCTACCTCTCCAGCCAAAACCACCAAGTTTAAGATTACTGTGGACACCAACCAGCCACCAGTCAACCTCAACTCCATTTTCCCAGGTAAAACACACTCACACATACTGATGCTGCTTTCAGTTTCTCAAACAATCAAGGCTCTTAATCTGAAGTCAAAACACATTGCATTGTTTAAGACTTTGGCAGTGGAGACTTCTTTTGTAAACTGATATGTGAATGCACACTTCTGATACATTGTAATGCTGCTATTGCTGCCCAGCATGTGGATGAAGGTAGACCTGCAGTTTTCACGTGATTGGAGGGGTTAACTGGATTACGTTAAAATCTCTGATTACAGTTTGGGGGAAGTTTTTGTGTACATGGCAGAGTGCAAGATGAGTATTTGAAACAAACTAACAACAAAAAACTCAAATGAATGCTCTAAAAGCAATGCATACATGTAATTAACACATACTTTGTAGATAGAGGAACAGTGCAGGAACATGAAAGGCAATTATTGTATTTTATTGAAATGCACATGCAGCTATTACACACACATTTGCTCCATTGCTTTATAGCTGTATCTTTTGTTGTCTCGCATTGCCAGACCTTCCTCCACAGTGCTGCGGTCTGGCTAATCCACACAGCATTCCGGGATGGGAGAAAAACGTGCTCTGGTTTATTGGCATTTCTTTAAATCAATCACAATCGTCTTGGGCGGCGCTGAGCGCCGGACGGAGCAACGGAGCTCCTGCAAAATAGCCTCTGGAAGGAACTTGTTTTGGTGGAACATGTGTACGTTCAAAAGTAGTTTTAAACAACAGAACAACTGTAACGTATTCTCTTATTGTAAATGAACAGAAAACTCAGAATGGACAGATAGTCTAGCTAGCTGTCTGGATTTACCCTGCAGAGATCTGAGGAGCAGTTAACCATAGTCCTCACAAATCCACCGGAGTTTAAAATGCCAACACAAAGAAAGCGGAAGGTAACGGACATCCGGCCGAAATGAGCGTCATCCGGCGGAATTTCCTGCGGCCCCTGAACAATCCCGGAAAAACGTTGTCGATATAGACCATCGGTTGTGTATAGGGAAGAAATCTCTGGGCCCAAGAAGTGTATCACATGACTGCAGTTTCAAGTGAGATTTTTCTGGGGAAAGTTTTTGCACCAAAAAAAGTGTGTTTTAAGCATCGTAGATTAATCCCAGAGTGCTCCGATTATCAGTAGCTGGAGCTCAGCCGGTGGAGTGGGTTTTCCACTAAAGTAACTGCAGGATTGGCAGTTTGATCCCCAGCTCCTCCTGTCCTCCTTGTTGGAGGGTCCTTGATCAAAACACTAAAATGCAGTTCATTTAATATCAGTAATGAAACAATATAATATAATATGTCCGCTGAGAGGGACGGATTGTACATTTAATGTTGATTAAAAGCTGAGGACCAATGAAGGGAGGGGCGTTACACGAAGCCAAATGACGTGTGTGTGTGTGTGTGTGTGTGTGTGTGTGTGTGTGTGTGTGTGTGTGTGTGTGTGTGTGTGTGTGTGTGTGTGTGTGTGTGTTTTTCATCCCTGGGAGTCTCTGTTCTGTTTTCCAGTTATCTTCGGTACAATCGGCTCCAATCAGCAGCTCCGACGTCTAAACACCGTTTAGACTCAGTGTTCATACTGACTGTGGGCTTTTTGTGTATAGAGGGATTTGTGTAAGCTCGTGCCTGCTTATATTGTGTGTCTTTGTGAACAGTGTGACTGTATCTGTTTCACCTTTGTTGGCGTCTCGCATCATGATAGGCCGTCCTATCTGTCTCATCACACTGCTTTCTGTCTTTCTGTCTCGGCAGAGTTTTCAGCTAAATCAGAAGATAAGGATGGGAATAGTTTGGCTTTCCAGTTCCTGTCAGGAGCCAAGGTTACCGTGGTGGCCTCCAAGACCTCCCGTGAGTCTGAAAACCACTACATACTGAACAGGATTTTCACAAGACACCGGTTTACCTGCATGACAACTGGTTCACATGTAAAGATGGGAATTCTCTATCTCTAATACAGTACTGCCTTTTCCCAAATGGTATCTATAATTGCTCTTAATGGATTTGTATACCTTTTGTTGCCTCTTTTAAACATTTCATTATATTTTGATAACTTGTCTTCAAGTGCCTTTTGATAACAGCACATACATCTTGAACATTTTGCAATGCTTTAACAGTAAACAATGTATAATTTGTCTATATTGTAAAAAAAACCTTTTGCCAATATTAATCCGTAATCTGAGATTTCTTTGATACCTCTTGATACGTCCTCTTTAACTCCACCTGGACACTTACGTTCTCAGCCAACATTACTGTGTTTCAGAGGCTGTAACAGTTTTTAGGTTAGAGTGAAGATACTGGTATCATTGGTACCAACCATGTCAAGTCATGCTAGCTTTTCAAGAAGGAGGCTGAATAACGCTCCAAATTTAGGCAAAATATTTTGGGAGGGATTTTTGACCATTTCTGTTAATCCTTAAGTGGTTGAAAATGGTTACATTTTTTACCAATTCTGTGTAACAAATGGTATCAACCCAAAAATTGCTGCAACAACTTAAAGGGGCGCTATGCTGTTTTGGCCATTTCTTCACTTTTTGCTCGCAGGTTTCTCAATAGAGCTTTGGAATAGATATTTGGCAACACTGTTGTAAAAACTCGTTGGTGGCTCTCCCCCCTCCCATCTTCTCCCTCCGGTCACGTGCATTTGTTTTCATAGAAGCCGGCGAACGCACGGAACCATGTCCACTGAGGTAGACAGCTAAGTAAGCTAGCTAGTAAGCCCGTAACAGACAGCGATCGTAATAAAAACCTTTACAGACAATAGTAAACATCCTGAGGTCACAATAACAAGAAATACAAAGATTCAACGGAGTTTATCCCAAAGATACTTACAAGTGCAACAGCAGGAACGCCAGGTCGGCATCAGGATTTGCAGGCTTCGGTTTGTCTCAGTTCCCGCCATTCTGAAAACGCAGGTCCGATTTTTACTGGTGTCTGACTCCTCGCTCAGTCAGTCTGCCATTTCCTCTTTCTCTGTTCCTCCGACAATACTCCATCGCTACCTTGTTCTTATAGCTAGCCGGTTCCTGTATGTGTGCAGCGCCGTGAAGCAATTTGTTACATGGCGAGACCTGATATCACACGATACTTCCTCACGCTGAAAGTTGCAAGGGTGGTTTTTCCGCTCACGGGCGCTAGGGGGAAGCGAGACGGCCACCATTCAACAAAAAAAAAGTCATATAACCGTTCCAATGACTCCGAAGCTGTTCAGTTAAGGTAAATTAAGCTAAAAAAAACCCTGCATAGTTCCCTTTTAATACATAATTGAGCATGATGTTCTAAGCTCACAAAAATGGGTCTATGGTAGGGAGAGATGGATTGGAAGAGGTTAATATCTGATAATCTGATAATGCTGCCTTTTGATACCTCCTTCAAACCTTTTGATATCCCTTGACACCATTCTATACCTCTTTTCAACGTATCTTATTTCTCCCATCACTTCTCTAAAGCTTGACTAAGCTCTTGATACCGTTGGCCATGTCTTAAGACTTTTTGATATATCTTAATGACACCTGTTTGATACAGTTCATCATGACTCTTCAACCATCACTTTAACCTTCATACTTTTGATGCGTTTCTAACTCTAAGCAACCTTTTTATATCTTTCATAGTCCCTTACCACAGATAGCCTTTGCTATTATTTCATTCTTAGAATCTATTTAAACATTTTAGTACCTTTTTTATTTTTTTTATTTTTTATTTTTTTTTAGATATCTTTAAATGGCTTTTTGCAACCTTATAATACTGATCCTTTATTTTACTTTTCTCTTTACTTCTTAAGAGCGTTACCGAATTCAGAGCGACTGTTTTGAGGACATGTGGCTGGTATTGAAGGAGTTGGTCCAGAGATTCGACAAGCATTTCTCCAAACTGGGAGTCAAAGACTTCAAGAAAAGCTTCAGTGGGCCGCTCCCTATGCAAGAGTACTTCCTGTCTGTAGACCACCACTTCCAGGTACACACTAAAGTTGATGCCTCAGTTGACCTTACAAGTGACCTGAACAAGCATTTCCAAGTAAATGAGAAGTCTGTGTGTGTGTGTGTGTGTGTGTGTGTGTGTGTGTGTGTGTGTGTGTGTGTGTGTGTGTGTGTGTGTGTGTGTGTGTGTGTGTGTGTGTGTGTGTGTGTGTGTGTGTGTGTGTGTGTGTGTGTGTGTGTGTGTGTGTGTGTGTTTTAGCTGCGTGTCAGTGCTCAGCAGTACCAGGATCTGCTGTCCGAGCGGGCTGTCCAATTCAGAGCCATCCAGCGCCGCCTGCTGACTCGATTTAAAGACAAAACCCCGGCACCACTGCAGAACCTGGACACACTGCTGGACGCCACTTACAGCCAGGTCAGACACAACTCACATAGTTCTGCTTGAGAGTCTGGGGTGTTCACGTGGGTAATGAAAGACGGGTGGTTGGAAGAAATGGCTTGTACAATGTGACCCCGAGTGGTTTCTGGAAGTAGAAGGTTTTTGCGGGTAGGTGCCAGTTGAGGTGGTTCAGCATCTGATTAGGACGGCTCTGAGAGGAGACCCAAGTGCAGACTCCCAACATGCAGGAGGCTAGATAGCCCATCTGGCCTGATAACACCTCAGAAACCCCCAAGGGACGCTGGAGGACACTGCTTAGGAGAAGAAACTCCAGGGCCACGCAACCTCACTCAGTCTTCTGTCACTGCAACCTAAACGCATATAGGCAGCAGAAAATGTATGTACTGTATGTATTTATTTAATTTTCCTGGCTCTTGGAGGTCAATTTTACCTTTTAGAGAGTTTATCTCACTCTCCCGCTCACTTTTGCTGTCTTTCATTAACTCAAACAAACACATACACCCGCATCTACAGTACATTACACACACACACACACACACACACACACACACACACACACAAACAGAGCGATGACGTGTTAGTGTAGATTTACAGTGTGAGAGTTGTATTCTGCTGATTTATGGACTTCATGTCTTTAGGTGATTAGCTGTGAGCTCACACCCAGTTGGACACAATGTGCGTACACACACACACACACACACACACACAAAGACACATTAGTTTAAACGGACACAACCTGTTACGGACACACTTGTACATGCATGCCCATGTGTAGACACTTCTCCCCCCTTTTGAAACAAAGCAGCTGTTTAGCTTTTGTCTCACCCTTTGTTTCAGTTCAATGTATGGGAGGTTTTGTGTGTGTGTGTGTGTGTGTGTGTGTGTGTGTGTGTGTGTGTGTGTGTGTGTGTGTGTGTGTGTGTGTGTGTGTGTGTGTGTGTGTGTGTGTGTGTGTGTGTGTGTGTGTGTGTGTGTGTGTGTGTGTGTGTGTGTGTGTGCGTGTGTGTATGGGGCGCAAAGTGATGGTTCCTTTCCCCTCCTGTTTACTCTAGAGGCTGACTTGGCGGTCATCGGCTCCACCGTTCATTAGCTTCTCGTTAGCGTAGCGAGGCGGTGTGACATCATCTCTTCATTAGCTGTTGAAGCTGTCAGTACGTCACTGTTTAGCTCTCTGTGATCAGAGCCACTCTCTCTGTCCAGCACGCTGCTCTAACAATGCATTAATGCGCAGCAACTTCCAGAGTTCAATGAGAGGGAATTAATGAGCTTGTTGAAGTTCTTAATGCCATTCTAACCCAAATAAACTGTGTTCACCTCATGTTGGCAGCAAGCTATCAGGGAGCCCGTTATAAACTTGTCTGCCTTAAATGTTAATATCCTCTCTCTGTTTAATGTCTACCGCCTTAACAGTTTAATCAGCAGCGCTTACAGCAATCAAACTTTATCAGGAATGGGTTTTTTTGGCATGCGAGACAAAGATAAAAAAAAAAAAGTTATTTGAAAATATTGTGAAACCTAATATCTTTAGTTAAACCACCGAAGACTAACCTGGCGTCTCGACCACAAGCGTTTCAGACGCGTTTCTCACTTGCACGTCTCACACGAGAAGATACGCTCTTTTCCTAATCCACAGTATGCAACTGTCTGCACAAGTTCTTGCAGGCTCCGTCTCAAGTGCAACCGTGATCTAAAGCATTTATTAACGCTTCAAGCCTATTTTCCAACAATGCGCGTGCAACGGATGTTTACTTCTCTTCGTTTGTGTACAGTTAATAACGTCCCTGTTAACACTTGTATTGCCGCTGATGGTAGTCTCTGCGTTGTGTTGTGTGATGGTTGTAGACTAACGGCTGAAAGTTGGACCCCAACGGGAGAACCACAGACAGCTCTGATGTCGTTGATCATTTATTTGCTAACAAGCCTTCGGAATCTGAGGGATACGAGCCTGCTCTCAGTAAAAACTATTCAATATAAAATGAAGTAATGATCGAAGGAAACTTAACAAGATTTATTTCTGTTGCCACGCTCAACAACTATTAAAAATAACTATGAAACAACTACTAACTGACAATTGATCAACGGTACAGGATCAAATACTTATAACGTTAAAATACATTCACAATTCACACAAAGATTTATTTACACAGATGGATATTTACACATAGATAATTACTCTGGATGTACTCTCTCTCTCATTTAAACTATACATTAATGTTTACGGGTTTCATCAATTTATATTACAGTACACACTAGGGCTGCCACCTCTTAGTCGATTAGTTGACTAATCGGTCGTTTTGGTCTTAGTCGACTAAGATTTCTTTAGTCGATAAGTCATTTTTTATGCTTATTCATGCTTAATTACTTATTTCCAAGAAACTTCTGAGCACATTCATGGTAAACACAAGATTTAAAGTGGTGCTTTTGCAGGATTAATTGTGGAGAAACTCAGTTTTACTGATGGTTAATTAACTACATTTATATTGTGCTTTTCTTGTCTTAACCACCTCTCAAAGCGCACAGCTCTGTCAATTAAATCAACTAATTGATTAGTCGACAAAATCGTATAAGTGTTAGTCGACTAAGAATTTCTTTAGTTGAGGACAGCCCTAGTACACACTCACCTGCAGGGATACAAGCCCGGTCTGACTTGTTCCCCCAGTGAAGGAGGCTTTATAGCTGGAATGTTACTTTGGATACTGTAACTTATGGAATATGAAATAACAGTATAAAAATATGACAAATATGGGCGCCCAGATAGCTCAGTTGGTAGAGCGGGCACCCATATATAGAGTTTTCCTCCTCGACGCGGTGTGCCCAGCTTCGACTCTGACCTGCGGTCCTTTGTTGCATGTCATTCCCCCCCTCAGTGGGCATCAACTTCGTGTTTACGCGCATGTAACACTGCCTCCTCTTGGTTTACTGTTGCTGTTGTCACCTACAGTTTGTTACTTGAGTTTTAATTTTAGAAAGGTCACTTTCGGAAGTCTGGTTATACTGTTATTGAAAAGAAAACAATGAACGCCTGCCAACCAATCAAAATTCAGAATTCTCTGTGGCTATATACAAAAATTATTCATTTTGTTTGAGTGCAATCTCAAGTGGGCGATTCTTACCAAATAAGAGCCTGCCAGAGGGTAGTCTCGCTTTGCCAGACCTTCTTCCACAGCGCTGCGGAGGAGGGTCTGGCTAGCCAACACAGCATTACAGGGATGGGAGAAAAACGTGCTCTGGTTTATTGGCATTTCTTTAAACCAATCACAATCGTCATGGGCGAGACAGAGCCACGGTGCCACTGCAAAATAGCCTCAGGAACAGAAAACTCAGATTGGACAGATAGTCTAGCTAGCTGTCTGGATTTACCCTGCAGAGATCTGAGGAGCAGTTAACCCTAGTCCTCAGAAATCCACCAGAGTTTAAAATTACAACACAAAGAAAGCGGAAGGTAACGGACATCCGGCCTAAAGAGGCGGTATTTCCGGCGGCACCGGCGCAATCCTGGAAGTGGAACGTTGAGTGTAAAAAGCGACAGACAGTAGAGATATGGACCCTTGAGAGTGGCATTCGGCAGATGAATGCACAGAGCAACTTTTTGGACCCTGATGCACAATGAATGATAACCCTCATACCGAAAGTATTTCAGTATAAGTTACTGGATTATCATTTGTACACACATTTTTCACTATAAAACTTTGTTTAACCTCTTCAAACTTTGTGTTTCCTGACTCCCGATGTGCAGTTTGAATTACCTGC
The DNA here is from genome assembly GCF_004354835.1 of Perca flavescens. Classification (NCBI taxonomy): domain Eukaryota; kingdom Metazoa; phylum Chordata; class Actinopteri; order Perciformes; family Percidae; genus Perca; species Perca flavescens. The sequence goes on along the minus strand of NC_041336.1, from coordinate 7,605,093 downwards.
CAAAATGCCAACGTCTTACCCTACTCCAGCAATTTCACTCGGCCTGATATCTACCTCTGATATCTATGACTCTGCCTCCTCGAGCTAATGCTTTCTGCTGTCACTCCTGTCCATCACCCGTTCTTTCTCTCTGTCTCTCTCTCTCTCTCTCTCTGTCTTCCTCTCTTCCCGCCATCCAGCGGCTCGCATGCGGGAAGTTTCTGACATACTATACACTCTGTAATGTATACACACCCGCCATAATGGAGGCTATCGACGGCTGGTCGGAAGAGTGATGAATGCGTCAAATTAATAATTCATATCAGTATTAGGAGTCGTGCTGCTGAGGCCGGGGCCAGCTCAGCAGTTTGCCTTCTGTAACTGGACGGATTTCATGAGGATAACATCACATCCTCGTTTTAAGAAGAAGGTTGACATGGGAGTTGGATAATCCTAAAACCAAATATGCTTTTAATTTGATGATTTACTGACGCTTTTTTCTGCTTTCATCTGTCTGTGTGGATTTGCTTTTCATTTCTATCACTTTTTTGTGTTTTATTTTTTTAGTTTTCTGGCTTTCCCAGAAGGTTTTCTTCCTTCCCAACTACTCATTAATTTTTCTTTTTAAGTTTATTTTGTTATTTCAGTTTTTTCATCTTCCAGGTCAACCCGTTCTGTTTTTGTTTCCTACTTGCTTGCTTTTTCTTTCTTTTGACAAGGAGATGGATGGAATGGAAACAAACCATTTAACAGTTACTCAATTACAAACAAGTGCACCTTTTAGCTTCTTATCTTTATTAGTTTCACGTTGAACATCTTGCTCAGAGGCACTTCATTAGTCTTGATGTAAGAAGCTAAGACAATGTTCCTTCTTCTCCCACCGTAATGTTTCTTTCCGATCAATATCAGGCAGTTTAAATGAGTTCCTGGTCAAAAACCTTTACCAGGTGAAACCTCATAGGACTTAAAAAATAAAAGGAGACATTTTGTGGGTGTTTACATCATGAAGCCCCGGCTCCATGCCAGCAATCACACTGCTGTTAGAATGGCAACGGAATGTGTGGCCAATCAGGAATGCTGGTGAACCAGGTACCTCTTTCATTTCGGTCCGGAGGAATGTCTGCTGGGTAAATTTTCTGCATCAATCTTAGGTGATGGGGAGAGGGCGGGGGGGGGATTTCCCCCTCGTTAGCGGTGTGTGTCTCCACATGCAGCGGCCGGCTATCGCCGACGAGCCGTCAGAGATAAGAGAAACGAGCTCCCTGTGAGAATACTCTGTGGTCGGCTGTGCATTTATGCAGCCGCGGATAATATTTCCATTGTTCATGCTGCCTTTACGAGCCTATATTTTATTCATGAATTCCTGAGAGCTAGCGAGCCACGTCTGCCTTCATATGTGTGTACGTGTAAGCGCAGGGAACTTTTGCATCTGCCGACCACGGTGGCTGGATTCGAAAATACACCCTATGTTTGAACCGTTTTACCAGCCGAATATGATTGATGAGTTTGGGAACAGAGTGAGACCCATGAATGATTGTTTGTTACGTGACTGGTAGAGAAGACAAACCAGCTATGGACTAAAAATCACCAATTTGTTTGGGTTGTTGGTGGTGATTTGCAGCTCTACTCTGCGTTTTCCTGTCTTCTGTCCAAGTCCCCCGTCACTGCTTAAAAAGGCATCAGTCATCGCAGCCCCTGTGTTTTACACTCTCCCCTCTAACTGGTGTTTGATTAATCTGTGGCAGCCAGAGGTTAGCCTGGCGCTAGTGCTCCACGACTAACTAGCCTCTCCAAATTCAAGGGGGAAAACCCAGGACTGTCACTCAAAGAAATAAGAACTAAAAGCCCTAAATGGAGTTTGTGGAAATGGATGAGGAGAGGCCAAAGGGGGCAGAACAAAGGGAGGGAGGCTTTCCATAAATACTGTTTCCTCTGGAGGTGAAACGTCCGTTGTTTGTTGGTATTAGTGTTAGCGATGGGCTAGCTAACGTTAGGGGGGTGGGGGGCGGTGGCATGGGAGCAGGGCCGAGCCAAGCTGAGTCTCCCTGTAATTATGAGTTCAAACGTTGGAAGAGGGCGGCTTGCTGACTGACGGGGTGACTGACAGGCCGTCCAGGGGCCTCGCAGGGCCCCTAATGGAGGCTTCTGGTAGACAGCAGCTTGATTTATCTGGTCCCAAATGGAGCTCTAAACATGGCTAAACACAGATCCCACTGTGGAGTGCAGGACCACCGCCATTAACAGTCGGGCCTCTCACTTCTTGTGTCTATGTGTGTGTATCTAAGAGCGCATGAGGAAGTGTGCATTTCAAGCATGTACAGTATATGTATGTGTACTTACGTTTCATTTGGCCGTGTTTTCACATTCATGACTGTGTTTATCAATGTGTATAATCATAATTCAGTAGATTTGTTTTTAGCAGATTATGTCTGCTTTTTTTTTTTTCCCTGTTTGCATGTGCACTAGAGGTCTTTACGGGTCCAAACATTTGGACCAAATCCAAAACAGACTCATTGAAAACCTACTCAAACCTGACGTGCAAAAATACATTTTCAGCAAAAGAGACCTGATCCGTGGCCAGTCGGAATAGGGCCGAGGAGAACTGGAGAAAGAAAAGCGAGGATGCCCAAATAGAAAGAAAGAGAACACCAGTTTCCACGGCAGAATGGTACTTCACCAAATAACAAACGGAACACATTTTTCTTCTGTGATGATTATGACACAGCACTTATTGAGAGAGATGATAGAGAATCCGGTTGGATCCACACATGACTGACACACAAGACCTTTCATCCAATCCAACAAAACCCTACCTGAATGCTGATTATAATTTGGACCTGGCCCAATTTAGGTCCCAGATCTGTAGGTTACTAGGAACTTAAGGACCCATGAAGATTAGGGCTATTGCACTGGGGCTGGGTATCAAATCTCAATACTATTCATCCAAATTTGGTTTTGGCACCATCTAGTCTATCAAGTACCAAATGCTTCATAGGATTCTAAGTCCTGTTCACTCTAATTTTGTTACTTTTAAGACTTGTTGGGTAACGTTCTTGTAAAGTTGCTTTTGTGTTAAGACAGACACTGATGAACCTAAGAACTTCATCTTATTTTGTTCAGAGTGAAACTCAAAGTACGGTATGGAAAAAAAGTATAATTTTGGTGCCGACACAAAGTGTAACTTTTCACATGCATGGATCCAGGTTCTGAAAGTTAGCATATCTTAAGATGCATGCGTGTACCACTGCGTCCATGACCAGCCCGCTGCTTGTGTCTGCGCATGTACTCTTGTCACAGTTGACTGGTGGTGTGTTTGCACATTAACAAGTGTGTTTTCATGTAGAGAGAGTATGTGTGTGTGTGTGTCAGGTGTGAATGGCAGGCTCTTAGCTGCTCTGTGTGTTTGTGTATCAGATTAATGGACCGACGGGAGCTGGCAAACCTCCTCCCTTCCTCCCTCCCTCTCTCTCTTTCTCTCTCTCAATCATTTTCTGACTTCCCCCAGGAGATGTTTCACCCCAGGTACACACACATTTACACCCATCAATGCTCTCTCTCTCTCTGTCTCTCTCTCTCTCTCTCTCTCTCTCTCTCTCTCACACACACTCACACACTGAGACCCCTCTCGAGGCTGAATGGAGCACAGAGGGGTGACGGTGGTCTGGTTTGTTTTCTCTTGGACAGTCTGTTTATGTGACTGTCTGTCTTATCACTGAATGGCTGTCTTTCATTCAGCTGACTGACACTCTATGTTGTGTGTGTGTGTGTGTGTGCGTGCGTGCGTGCGTGTGCGCGTGCATGCGTGTGTGCTGGGGGTCGACTGTCTCCTGGGTGAGGGATTTTGTCTTTTTGTTTCCTCAGATGAGAAACCACAGCGAAGCCAACCCTACCTGTGTTGTTGCTGTAGTTTTTGTGGGGAGAACAGTCTTGAGTAGTAGCACTAGTGTATTTAAAAAGACTACGTCCGATTTATTTTACCATGGTTTCTCCACTCATTCATTTACCCGCCTTGAGGTTAGTAGAACAATCTGCAAATGTAATAGCATTTTAATGTATTTGTCTTAGAGTTTCCTTGTGCCCATTTTTTCTTGTAATTTCTTTCTCTGCTTCACAACTTTTTTGTGGTGAGCAAAACATGAGCAAACGTGCAAATGAAAATCGGCCGGTGTTGAAAGCCATATTTCGTTATTTTGGATTGAAATTGGTCCTCCATTCAATTCCAGGTAGCATTAGGTCATTAAAAATTCTGTTTCAAGTTAAACTGTTTCAGATTAAGCTTTGCTAACCCTTGTAATATCAGTAGGATCGGATGGCTGTTCTGTGATAGAGCTTTGGTTATTAGCCCAAACCGAATCAGCCCCGCCCTGAACACCAGACGGGTTTGAGCCGAATCTGGCTCTAATTTCTCCTCAATTCCCTCAGGCTTGATCAGGTCAAGTTTCTTTTTATTTATCTTCTCCAGATTTTAATCAGGTTCAGGCTCATTAAATGCCGCAGCGGTTGCGGGCTGGATAACACACAATCCACGTCGGTTCCAGGAGGGTCAGGCCAGATTTTTGGACCAGACATAAACCGTAGTACGAAAGTCGTGTAAAAACAATCACAGAGGGAGGAAGAGAAGAGGCATGAAGCATCTGTACTGTTCTTTATCAGACAGACATCGATGACCTGCCAGAGGATTTCCTCATAGATGTGGTGGAGCTGGAGGAGACTTTATTATTACCATATGGATGTGGTCGGTGTGGGAGGGGATCAGAGGGCGAAGTGAAGAGAAAGATAGAAGACATAGACTGACTGAAGTGAAACAAAGACTAGACAGACATAGAAATACAAAGAATGAGAATGTGGGATATTCCAAATATGAAAGCATGCGGAAAGGCAGGAAGACGAGGAGATGAAGTGATGGATTTAAAGAGGAGAGAAGTGAAATATGAGAGAGACAGATGGATATATTAAGAGATGGCAAGAAACACATTTAGAAAGAGAAAAGAAGACAAGTGCAAAGACAAAAGAATAAAAAATGGAAGAAAGGGATGTAAGACAATGCATCTCTGTTTTACGGCAGTTTATGATGCAGGGCAGATGATGCAAAAAAAGAGAAGCGATGGAAATACAAAGATGTGTCTACTTCTCTTTGCATCACAAAAAAAGAAGGGTTGTGATTCAAAGAGATGATGCAAAAAAAGAGATGATTGTGAAACAGAAAGAGAGGGAATCCACAGAGATGAAAGCAATGGAAATTATCATTTTAAGATAGAGAAATGTAGATATAAGTAATATGAAAAGAAAGATCTGAATCAGGCGGATGGAGGGAGAGCGAGTCGTAAATGTGCCCCTCCTTCTTTCCTTCCTGTCTTCTGATCCCACAGCTGAAAGAATCATAGAACAAATCTGACTTTTATTGTCCGTTTTATTTCCTATTGATCTGCTTTCATCTGTCTGCTGTCTGCCCTGCAAATGACAGAGTGATCCGAGCTCTTGATCACGCCGCAGAAGACAGACGAGAGAGAAGGCAAAGGCAAAGAAAACAAAGGACAGAGAAAGTTTACTGAGGGCAAGGAACCAGAGTGTAAGTGGGATAAAGAATACTGTACTGTTTGTGAAATTATTTAAAGGAAGATCAGAGACTAAAAGGAAATCAATGACATAAAGAAGCAGTCTAAGAGTAAAAATGAAGTACGCAAAAAAGAAAGAAAATAGCAGATTAATCAGTGGATGAAACACAGGAGGAAACAATCACATGACACAACACAAGGACAAGGAATTCATTCAAAACAGGTTAAAGAGGAGGTGAATTAAGAATGAATGAAACTATGTAGACATTGAGTGAACTGTTAAATGTTAAGAGCAAAGGAAAAGCAGGAGGAAGTGCAACAAAAAAAAAGAACAGTGGTGCAGTATAAGGTGAATGACGGGTTCATAAGATTTCCTTCAGTACTCTGAAGAGACAGTCATCAGTGTGCTCCTGCTGTGCTCCAGTTATCACGTGTCCTGCCAAAATATTCAAAGCCAAAGTTTTAACCGGGGAATATATTAAGACCGAGTTTCCCACCATGCTTACCACATCATTTCTCCTTGTGTCCTGTTGCTGGGCACCAAGCAGAGATTTAATAAATCATCCATGTTGGAAAGCTGTCACGCTGAGAGGAGATTAGACAAACAGAGATTATAGACTGGAGGCTGTTTTTTCCCTGCAGCTTTAATTAAACAGTCTGATAGTTCAGTGCCAACAGTCCAGGCCTGATATTACACCCCTGACCTGGGAAACCTGTGGCTGGACCATCATCGTGAACTGCCCTGGTAAAGACCCACGGGTGAGACCTGGATCCCACTTCATTCTGCTCGGTGTCATAGGTCTTCTTTGTCTTTGTGTTGTGGTTTCAAAACTCCCCGACTGGTTTTTGTGGCACAGCAGTTTTCACTGTAACATACAAAACCGCAGCACGGTGCTGTTTGCATTCTGCCTTGGTCGTGGGAAGCTTTTGTTTGGCCATAGAGTAAATGAAATCAACTTTGCAGCTCGCAAGACAACGTGTGTCGTTTGATGCTGTCGCCCCATGCCGAACCACAGACTGTAAACTCGTGCACTTTCAATGACGTTATGAGTCCATAGACCACAGTGAAGTGGTGATTGAAAGCATCCATTTGGTGCGCTCTGCACTAGCGGTAGTGACTGGAGTGAAAAGGGGAGGTAATGCATTAAAGGAAGCTTTTCAGTGTGAATTTTAAAATAAAAGTTAAGATTAAAATGAAATAAGCAGCTAGTAAAGTACACATAAAAATATAGAAAAACTAAATGCGATCATTAACTACAACGACCTCGGTTTGAGTCCGGCCCAATTTGTGTCATGTCTCCACTGTTTGTAATAAAGGCTTTAAATGACCCAAAAAGTGAACATCTGAAGTATTCAAATATATAATAAAGTGACTATAACAGCAGAGATTAAGGCTGGGTATGGTTAAAAAAAAGATGATTTCAGAACCTATACCGCTATCCTTAATTAGAGTACCTAATTTGATACTTTATTTCTACGTTATTCGATACCCATCATGTGAAAGGACACTGAACTGCCAACTCCGCTTCACAGACTGTATGGGTTGTAGCTGCTGCAGGGCCAATCTTATGTTTCATTAAATTGAAGAAGGCTTGCGATGATTGGCTGCTAGCAAAACCGTACCAATGGTCTTTTCTTTTTTTATCTGGGAACTAAAAGGATTGATTGTAGGTATCGTTTGAAAAAGTTTCTATACTATTCTGTACTGGATTATTTTGGTCGATACCTTTTAAAGCAGTAGTGTCAAACTCAGTTTCACTAAGGGCCACGTTGGAAAATAAGAATCACATCAAGGGCCAGACATTTAGTTTATTGACATGCTTTCATTTTGAAAAAGTAAAATATCTTTGACTGTATTATTGCATGTCTTATAAAGTCTTCTCCCTTACAGTTTGGTCAACATAAAGCCCTAAAAAAGTCAGCGCAAAAGTTCCTTAGCCATCATAGAAAAAGGGCTGAAAAAAACAACAAAACATCGGCAAAAGTGACAAAACTAGGTGGGCTGAAATTTATTGTGAACCTAAATTGATATGCGGACCAGATCAAAATCTGCGAGGGGATTTGGCCCGCGGGCTTTGAGTTTGACACATGTGCCTTAAAGGTATCAAGTAGTCTGCTCTACGGCAGACTTAAGTTTACAGGGTTAATGTGAAGTAGAAAATAATGGAAAAAAAGCAGATGAAGTGAAGAGGATTAGATTAAGAAAGGGTTAAGGTGACTTAACGTAAAGTAGGCGTAACGTTGGTACGCATCTCTCAATATAAAACGGAACAATGCACTGACAAAGTTGATCAAGGTCTGCAGCAGTTTCACGGGTACTCAACAGAAAAGTCGGTCCGATTTGTATAAAAAACGTTGTTGAAGAAAGCAGAATCCATGCTCCAGTCTGACAGCACCCACCCCCTGCACATAGAGTTTCAGACGCTGCCTTCTCTCGCGTCACTTTGTAACACACGTTATAATGCCCGCCTAGCTGCTAGCATGGCACTCTCTCATACTCTGCAACTGACTGGCTAGTAGTACTTACTGCGCATGTGCGACTCTCAACAACGGTGGTACAGAAGTGAGATGCCTCACTCTGTAGCTAAAACAGAGAGCTCAACACACAGGGTGAAAAGAGGAGCTGCAGCAATGTGCAGTACAACAAAAATATGGTGTTTTTTGAAAATTAAACCACATAAACCTCTAAATTCAGTTATGAACTGGAAAATGAGCATAATATGAGCACTTTAACCAAAGGAAAATGATAAGTGAGAGTGGACATTAAAGTAATAAAGTGTGTTATTTTAAGTTCAAACCATTGAAGCAAAGTAAATTGTGTTACTGTTATCGGGCCAATTGTATTGTGTTTAATGTCTGATCCCAGGTCAGCTCAGACTATTCACTCTTTGTTTTAAACCAGCAGGACTCTGTCTGCAGCTCTGTAGAGGTTACACCCCAGAGAATATGATTACACAATAGCATGTAATGTGTATACACAGACACACACACACACACACACACACACACACTGTGCCCACATGACGGAGGAAATTTGCCACATGCATCTGATTTTTTGATGGATAAATTCCTGTTCGTTAAAGAAATGCCGTCTCAACAATGAACCCAGTGTATGCGTGTTATTCCATTATTTAATCAGCTGTAAATATAGCTGTATGGAGCGTGTCGTGGTCTCTATGTATGGAAACCATGTGCACAATGGGACAAGTTGGCAGTCTGTAATACAGTGGAACAATATATACAGATCTGCATTCAGAGCTGTAGCTAATGGATTTTGGGCACAGGCTGGAAAACGTTTGTGTGCGTGTGTTTATGTCTTTGTTCTGAGTGGCAGATACAGTCAAATGTAAAGCCACTTTAACCAAATGAGAATTTTCCAAGCCCACGTTTTTTAAGTTTAAGCCATGTGCTAATGGTTCCTGCTTTTTGTTATATGCACATATACAAAAAAAGTACTCATTATTGATACTTTTTCATCAGTATTATGCAAAATACTAGCTGTGAAGATTCTCAGTCAGCCATGTCACAGATGTGTGAAAGTGCTAAGTCAAAGGCCGTTGGACTTGATGAAGATTTTTCCCCCGAAAGGGGAGGAAGTGACGAAAACAAATCTCCATTAAGTCCAACTGCCCGTGAGAGGCGAAATGTCTCTGATAAATCTACAGCAAGTGCCCCTATACTCCTCCTTTTTTCCGTCACTCGTCTTCCTGTTTCCATTACTAGGGTACAGACACCAGCAAGGGTCGCATCTCCCAGACAGCAGCCAAAAGTTTCATTAAAGCCACTTAATGTTAATTAGCTACAGATCGTATATTTAGCTGTCTGTGATGTTTGTCATTTTGATCCCTGAAGAAATGGTCCCTGTTGTTTCTGCACATATGAAAAAGAGTCAGAAGAGATTAAAGGTTTGATATTAGATTTGTTGGCGTAAGAGCTGAACCAAACCGGCTACTATTTATCTTTTTTTTTCATTATGTTTATAGAAATACCGGTATGTTAATTATGTGTATGTGTACGTTAGTGTGTATGACCCTTCATGACCATGATCGCCTCCACCAGTTCACTTTCTCCAAAGTCAACATGTCTGTCTCTGCATATTGTGCGTGTGCGTTTGTTGCTTCCGCCTCACAAACAATGGCCGATTTATAAGATTACACATGTTTACTGTGTGTGTGTGTGTGTGTGTGTGTGTGTGTGTGTGTGTGTGTGTGTGTGTGTGTGTGTGTGTGTGTGTGTGTGTGTGTGTGTGTGTGTGTGTGTGTGTGTGTGTGTGTGTGTGTGTGTGTAGTCAGAGAGAAAGTGTGGCGGCCTTGCGATGCCATGCCGAGGATATTTATCTTGTTGCAGTGAATTCCCAGAGTTCTCCTCATTTTCCCCCCTCTCTCTCTCCACCTCCTTCACTTACTTCTCTCTCTCCCTCTCTTTTCCTCCCCTCTGTCCTTCAAAGGAGACCATTGAGAGAAAAGCAAACAGGCTTGGTGGAGGCAACACACACAAAGAGGCACACACACACTGCTGCCAAGGGTGTGTTTGTGGGTACAACTTATTTAGTGTGGTTTTTTTTTTGTGTGTGTGTGTGTGTGTGTGTGTGTGTGTGTGTGCGCGCGCGCATGCATGTGTATGTTTAAGTAAGTGTGTATGGAATTCACATTACAAAGCCACCAGTGTGTTTGATCGGATCTAAGATTTAAGAGAATGTTTACTGAGTGTAAAGCTATGTTAGCATCACCATAGCACTGACCTCATTTACTTTACATTAGCATCGTTAGCTTTGGATTAGCTCGCTGCTTCTACAGTTGTAAGTGTATGGAATTTTGACTCCGCTTGCCAAAGCTCCTTAGCTCCAAATTAGTGTCGTTTTCACTGGGACCACAACCAAAACCATCACCTCAGACCTCTCTCTCTCTCTCTCTCTCTTTTTTTCTCTCTCTCTCTCTCTCTCTGTGTGTGTGGAGGGGGCTTCTCAGGTCTCTCTGGTCTGGACTGCATCAAGTGTGTGGTTTAATGTTGGACTGTAGGGACACTGAGTGTGTACTGGTTGTGTGTAGGTAAGCAAGGGAATACACATGTGTTTGTGTTTCAGTCTGCGTGTGTTTGTGTGTCATTCTTAGCTTCTTCTCTTTCTCGGTCAGATGAAAACCATTCTCTTTATTTTCAGGAGCTTTTCTTGATTCAGGATAGAAACGTAATGGAACGTCATTTTCAGCAGCAATGCATTTTTGGGCATCTAAGTATGATTAGTAGCGTCAGCAGCATAATGTTGCAGCGCTTCATTTTCTTTGACCCACGCAAATGTCGGATCAGCCATTATAGAATTATTTGGATTCAACAAGGTTCATAGCATTCAATGTTAATTTTATATTCTAGTGGATATCGCAAAGTTTCCAATGATATATGTCTGGTTGAATTTTTAAGAAAATTTGTATAGAGTGATGCACAAGAGATTGAGGTGCTGGTCAAACCGCGGTATAATGTAAAAGAATTGAAAATGAGAAAAACTCACACCGAAACGGAGCTCTAAAATCACTTTTTTAGTTAATTTGTTTTAATTTCCAAGAACTTGGAGTAAAATGAACCTACTGTAAAGAAGCTGTGACTTAGGGGAGGAAAAAACAGGTTGTGTGTGTGTGTGTGTGTGTGTGTGTGAGAGAGAGTGTGTGAGAGAGTGTGTGTGTGTGTGTGTGTGTGTGTGTGTCACTAAGTTGGAGTCAGGATGTCTTTGATTTTCGTCTGTCAATATTAGACCACAAGCAGACAATGCACGATTTACTCACGCACACACAGAGTCACCTGTCTTTTCTTACTGTGCTATCCGGTCATATTTGATCATGTAAAGCAATGACCGTAATGTGGTATACTTTCATAAACAATGTAGATTTATGGGGCAGTGTGATTTAGGATTCAAAGACAACTTATTTGTGTTTATGCCCATTTTATTGCACCACTCTCTTCCTGTTTAGATAGATGTATAGATTTAGGCTATAGATGAGGCTGTCTGTTAGTTAGGGATGCACCGAATATTCGGCCACCAAACATTTTCGGCCGAAAATGGCCCAAAAGGGCATTTTCAGTTTTCGGTCGAAATACTTTTATCACCGAAACAATACGGCCAAAATGTTGTGATGACGCAAACAGAAACCGCGACCTGCACGTGTGTCAGTAGCCGTTCCACCTGCAAAGCGTCTCCTCAGCAAAGAGGTTGAGACGGACCACGGAGTGGAAACAATGAAAAGTACGCTCTTAGAGTCTGTCAGCACACGTTTCAGTGAGATCTATTCGGATCCTCTGCACTTCATCGCGACTGTACTTGATCCGCGTTATAAAGACCACTTGGATGCGGAAATAAAGCAGGGCGCACGAGAAATGATCCAGGCCGCGATGGATGCTGAGACGGAGCGCGCCCAGCGCAGGAGGAGATAAGAGCGCAGAAAAAAAGACTTGTCTCTCTGCACCAGATGAGGGGGATGCACCCTCGTTGTCTGATATGTTCAGTGAAATCCTGCAAGAAAGTGCCTCAAATAATAATAATAACAATAACAATAGGTAAGCTATTATGTTCTTAGGCTACTATATACTGTATGTGACTATCAGATTGTAGCCATATTTCTCCTAGATATTTTTTTAATTAAACTTTAAAGGTCCCATGGCATGAAAATTTCACTTTATGAGGTTTTTTAACATTAATATGAGTTCCCCCAGCCTGTCTATGGTCCCCCAGTGGCTAGAAATGGTGATAGGTGTAAACCGAGCCCTGGGTATCCTGCTCTGCCTTTGAGAAAATGAAAGCTCAGATGGGCCGTTTTGGAATCTGCTTGTTATGAGGTCATAACAAGCAAGGTAACCTCCCCTTTCTCTGCTTTGCCCGCCCAGAGAATTTGGCCAACCCATGAGAGAGAGACATCATGGCTTGGCAGTTGGTCAAGGCCACACCCCCCTCCACCCCCTCTCCTCCTCAATAGCTTGAGACACAGAAATGGCACATCCTAAGGAAAGCTCATTGTGGGACTGGCTCTAGTGGCTGTTGTTCTGCACCAAGGCTGAATTTCAGGAAAGAGACTTCAGATACAGTATTAGGGGACCACCAGTGTTGGGAAGGATACTTTAAAAACGTATTTCGTTACAGAATACAGAATACATGCCCACAAATGTAATTTGTAATGTATTCCGTTACGTTACTCAATCTGAGTAACGTATTCTGAATACTTGGATTACTTCAGGATTACTTCTACATTGAATTGCGTTTTCTAAGTGTAGGAATGCGACCATCACATCCAGCTTACTAAACAGGCCTATAATGGTGTGTTCTTTTTATTCCAACTAGCTGAATGTGTACCTGAACAAGCAGATACATTATTGTATTGGTAGTCCCAAACTGCATACTACAAAAATCTAACCACGGTCTAAGCTACCACAAGCTAATTTTAGCTAACGTTAGTTAGCATGTCAAACGGGGCTAGTCAGTCTTTAAACGGCTCTGGAGCTAGTAAATCAGCACGTATACGTATAGGAGAATGTAAAGTCGCACGTCAATGTTAAAATAGCAAGGTGACCAGTAAAACTACAGCAGACGACTACCCTTGGCTAATTAAAAAAATAACTTACTTTAAGATGCTTCTTCAGGTTGGAGGTGGAGTAATTTGGAGCTGAAAGGAGGTTGGTTGCTGGCAAGCAGAGGCTGCAGAGTTAGCTGTATTTCATTCTCCCTGTTCGTTCTTTAATGTGAAATGCTGTTTGAATTTCCAAGATAGAAACTTATGGCTGCCCTGTCTCTGTCGTTCCCGTTCCGACTCCATTGTGACTGATCACACAAATAGCAATTTTTTTCTATTTCATATCGGGGCTTCTGGAAAATGCATTAAGTTGCCTTAATTTATTCAGAGTGAATAAACTCATGAAACAGAAGTATCGTCATGTAATCCACTGATTTTAACAATGTAACTGTATTCTAAATACCAACTATTTAAATTGTAACTGTAACGGAATACAGTTACTCATAATTTGTATTCTGAATACGTAACGCCGTTACATGTATTCCGTTACTCCCCAACACTGGGGACCACTAAGGTCTATATAAAAGCATCCAAAGAGCACCATGTCATGGGACCTTTAATATTAATTTATACAATTGCAATGCCTTGATTTTAGTAAAGTTAGTACACAGTCATAGCCATAAATGCAATGGTACTAATAATTGGCATAAATTCTTTCGGTGTTTCGGTTGTCGGTCTTGGTTTCCTATTTTTCGGTTTTCGGTTTCGGCCAAGAATTTTCATTTCGGTGCATCCCTACTGTTAGTCACTCTGGCTAATGTGTTTCTCAAATAAAATAAATCCTTAAAGCTGCACTGATCGCTATTTTGTATTATTAACTATGGAAAAAATGACTAGGAATTATGGAAAAGGGGTCACTCGTAGTGACAAACAAAAGTTGTTCAGTTCTAAGAAGCATTTTTAGCAACTTCCAGGTCATTTCTTATGTTTCGTAGCCTACATCTTTACTGCTTTGGTTCACTCTCCCTGCTCTCTTCAGCACATCTTTCCATCAGCAGCAGGCAGCTGTTTAAAGTGAAAAAGGTTCTGATAAAGCCACCTAACCAGCACCAAATGACAGAGAGAAACAGTTACAACTAGCGGGTGAACATAGTTGAGCATTCGGCAGCTAAAACGCCAGCTATTGCTCTCACGAGTAGGCCTGTTGCGATACATGGACTTATCGCACGATATATCGAAATGAGCTCGGTAGCTTTTGGTGACGCAATATATTGCAATTGATAATTTCTATAACCGAAAATAAAGATGTATTCATTTTGACATACCAATCTGCAAAATGTCCCTGAATGAAATGCTCCCGTGTTGTTAATTTAATTATTTTCTTTGGATGACCAACATGTACTAAAGACAAAAACCTATAGTATATTATATTTAACATATAAAATAATTTGAGCCAACTTATATTTTGGGGGTTTAGGATACAATGAGCGTTTGTCCTCTGATTTATACATCAACCTATATACCACATGACTGTAGTGCAACTTAGCATTTAAACAACACTAGACTAGCTCAACTAAACCAAATTGCCTTAACAGCAACTAACTAGGATTAACTAAAGAAAAACACAAACAAGGTCCTGGTTTTATACTCACGGCAAACGAACCCCCAACTCGCTACGACTGGCTCACAGGCCAGAACCAAAGAGGGAGATGCACAGCAAAGTAACAATAATAAAGTGACATTTATTAAATAATGATGCAAACAAGAGAACGATGAGGTGTGATTGTCAGTATCCGTGATGAAAGAAGGTGTATGGATGTAATGGAGAATGGGAGGTGCATGTTGTCAGTAGTTAACAGCAGCAGCAACGCGTCACACACGTTTCTGGTGAGTAAAGACATCGCAGCCGCCAAACAGCTGACACGCAACAGAAACGCCATGCTCACGCCACGCAGCCAGTGTGTAACCGGCCTTACACACTCGGCTCCTCTTTTGGCCCCTGAAAACAAAGGGCTGTCCGGTGGCAGTAGCCGAAAGCAGAGAGTGGCCAGCAGAAGCAGCATGCAGCATGCACTAACTACAGGCTCTACTACTGCAACACTACTGACCTGACGCATCACACACTCTGCGTACACACACACACACACAGCCAGACACACAGGCACACACACACACACACACAGACCCACACACACACACACACACACACACACACACACAGACAGACTCACACAGGCACACACACACACACACGCACACAGACAGACTCACACACACACACAGACAGACACACGCACACAGACACACGCACAGACACACGCACAGACACACACACAGACACACACACACACACACACACACACACAGACCCACACACACAGACAGACACATGCACAGGCACACACACACACAGACCCACACACACAGACAGACACATAGACAGACACACGCACACACACAGACCCACACAGACACACACACACACACACACACACGATAGAAGTACAAATGCATGTTCTTATCCTCGGCCAGGCAGAAGCTTTCTGTACCACTTCTTCTTCTTTGGCTTTTGCATTATCTGGCTCTGGAGATCTACCAGCTGGGACCTCAGGGTGCTCTCGGTCCTCTCCCACTCCTGCTCTTTCTCCTGCTGAGTCAGCTTCAGGCTTTCTGTGGCCTGAAGGAGGGATGCCTTGTCCTCCTTCCACTGGTTGAGATGATTCTCCAGCTGCTGCTCAGCCTTCTTCAGAGCAGCCAGGAGGCAGTCACTCCCAAAGCTCTGCTGGCCAATCTGATCCACATAGGAGGCTCTGGATTTCTCTCTCTCCTCCAGCAGGGAGCTTTTCTCCTGCTGCCACAGGACACGCTCACTCTCCAGCTGATGTTCACACAAAGCCTGGGATCTTTCCACTATTGTCTTTCCCTCAACCTGTTTTAGGAGAGCTAAATTTCTCATTTATCATTCAGCTCCTGAGCTTGAGCCCTCTCCATCTCCAGATAGCTCTCCAACTCTAACTCCACGTTGGTCTTACTTACCGCGAGCATCTGTCTCTCTTTACGAAACTCGATCTTCTGAGTCTCCACATTATTTTTAAGGACCTCCTTCTCTCCCTTCATCTGCTCCAATTTGACGTTCAGGTCTTGAGTAATGAAGATCTGTAGGTCCAGATCTTTCTGGGCTTTTCGCAGCCTGTTGCTGAATTTTCCCACCTGGGATTTCAGTTGCTTTGTGAAAACAAATACATGTTCAAACTCGCTGTTTGTGCGCATAAGTATTTCCAACAATCAGTTTGTTTGTGGTTGTTGCCATGGTGAATCGTAAGATCATGGCTCCATTCATGCTGCATTTTTATAGTGGTGGTGCACGAGCTTAACTCTGAGTCAACCTACTCCAAGTTTGTTAAACCTCCTTCCTGAAACGGGCCCCTGTTGTGTCTCTGCTGGAGGCACACACCTGGGATCTGGACCTACCAGTTCAGGGTTATGTGATCAATATTTAGACAGCAGTTTTCTCCACATGAAATATATTTTAATGTTTTAGCAAAAGTTGTTGGATTTAAGACACAGGGCTACAGCCAAAAGGAAACAAGGAAATGTTAAACGAACACACTCAGTTTGAGTTCATTTAACTGTTCCCACCATAGAGAGGAGCTGGGAGGAGACTCAGTGGGAGGCTATGGCGCCACTAGACATGTATTCACTGTTAGGGCTAGTACATGTTGTGTTTATGATGGTCCTGTGATGTAATATCACAGCCACCACAGCCATATTGATATTCGTGGCATCCAGATGCGGCATTAAACACTTTAATGCTACAATCCTTTTAATTAATTTGAAGTAAATCATGTTTCTCATGTCATCTGACATTGTTTTGTCTTTGTTAATTACAAGTGGACTCATGCAGAGCCTGAGAAAATTTTTAAGCAGGGCGAGTTCATTTTTATAAAACATTTCAGCAACAAGTGCTTCACATGAAGGCATTGAGACCAAGAGCAAAAGAAACACACTACAAATGGACATTTAAATGCAATTAAAAAAAACTGTCATTAAACAGAATAACAAATTTAAAAACAAGCTGGAGATGATGGAGTAAGACGGGTATAAAATGCAAAAATAAAAGCAACATTGCAGTGTAAGAAATGAATAAATTGATGTAATAAAAGGCAGCATCAAACGGAAATATGTAACAGGCATTCACTAGTCATAAGTGCATGTTTCTACATTTATTTATTATAGGCTAGGAATATAGCAATTTCATAAACAAAATCCTTTTCATTCTTGTCGCTTCTTCTCTGATAATAGACTTTTCAAACACTTGAGAATTTCAAAGCATTTGACTAGATGACAGCGACTCACAGCAGCCTGCAGAGCAGCCAGCCATAGGGCCCTAGCTTCCTTTTGATGACTAGAAGTCAGTTTGTTTTTAATGTCTGGGATTTAACAGGACGTGGCCTTCTTGACATTACATATTATTACTCTCATTTCTCCCACCATTGTTTTCTCGTGCAGCAAACAACGCACTGATGACAAACTACCGCCACACCTCCAGAGAAGCTTTAGGCTTCCCGCACCCTGGCTGCATGGCGTGAGCGTGGCGTTTCTGTTGCGTGTCTGTTGCGTGGCAGCTGCGTGCCTTGTCTGTACACATGTATGTTTCCCATTGATAAAATGAAATAATAGCCTGTTCTTCAACTTTAGTTTGTCACTATTTTTGTGTTTGTACATTTGTTTGCACATATTTTGATTATTTATATATTATATATATTTTATATTTCAATTCCCTTTCCTGAGATAATAAATATAAAATTACTGCACTCAAGCCGTAGTATACTTAATGTTAAACATAAATATATACTGATTTGATTACAGCAAAGACAACGTCGGCAGTATTGACGGCAAAATAATAGGGGTGTGCCAAAAAGCTCTACCGATTCAAAATCGATTCATAGAATTCCAAAAGTCAATTAATATGTTTTTTTTATTGTATGTCTACTGCAATCACATGGGAAAAGTAACTACATTTACATACTGTGAAAATCAATATTGAAACGTGACATTTTCTGAATCGTGCACCTCTACAAAATACAGAATATTTCATTCTATATTGACAGGTGCAATATTTGAAAATCGATAATTTTTCATTTATCTTTTTAAATTACATTTATATCTGCATTTATGTCAAAACATAGAGACATTCAAACTCAAAAAGCATGTCAAAATGACATTTATTAAATGTATTTGTGTCAAAATGACATAGACATCTTTTCGTATTCTATTTTGCCTGGAAACACTTCCAACATGCTTGCGTGTCGCGTGAAAAATAGGCGTCGGTCCTATTTCATGCATGCGCTTTCGGCGCGGCTCGAGACGTGCGTGTCACGCAGGCAGTGTGGAGGAGCCCTCACACCGCCTTCACACTGGCAGTTGAAATCAGCTCCGATACGGCTTTGAAACGGCCGGAAGTCATTCATTTCCTATGGAGATTCGCAGACCGCATGCGAATGGGTCCGAACCGGGTCCGAACGAGTGCAGTGCAATATAATTTTGTGTCAGTTGGTCATCCGGATGCGTTCCAAAAATGGAACTCTTGCGAAAAGCTACGGACGGTTCCTATCCGACGGAAGTTAGCGTTGCTATGGTACTGATAAACAAACCTGCTAATGCTAATTGGTTAGCTAGCAACAGACGTCTAACTATTGACATTATACCGCTATATCACATTTAACCGACGTGACATGTCAACGTCCTGGGCAACTTTACTCCACGCAGCAGCCTTTCTATTTATAGCTGTATAAGAGAAGTCCGAGAGAATCGGACATTCAGACACTTATCAGTCCTTCTAGTTGTTCTACCATTTTTGTAAATCGCTTCCGAAGCTTTTCAACGGTGTAGTACGACGTCCGCTGGGGGCGTATTGCGTATTACGGAGCTGATTTCAACTGCCAGTGTGAAGGCGGCGTTAGTGCGGAACTTTTTGATATTAATGAAGATCCGTCACATTCATGCCATTGCCAAATGAGTTGCTACAAAGCTAATTAAGACTATCATTCAGCTCCACACAACTCTCTCCGTACTTCTCAGTATGACGATGTTCAGGAGATTGTGGCGTCCGGCGAAGGGAAGATAATGACCTCTTCTGAAGAGTCCGTCATGGGATTTTATAATCCTCCGTGTCCTCCTTGGCATGGAGGAGGGGTGGGGGTGGTGCGCGATTACGGAAAGTTTGTGTCATGTGGATGCAATGACAGCGGTGTTGTCATCGCTTAGAATTCCTCATGGGGGCGACAGAAACTACGCACTATAGCTTTAAGCTTGATAGTGTAAATCCATTTGTTTTTATTAAGAGTTTATGATTATGAAAATGTCCAGATCTTACATTTTATACAATTAAAATGACCGTCAGTTTTCCAGACCTGCTCCTGTGTAAACCCGTAGCTGGCTGCAGAGACGGTGATAGTAACTGAGTTTGGGGATGAACCCGTCATTCAGCTTTCAGTCGTGATCAGGAAAACACCCCCGAGGCTCTTGTTGTGCGTCATATTGAACTGAAAGTCAAATTTAAATAATAGGAGAGACGAAACAACTCGAATAAATCTGATCCCTGGAGCAGAACGCCTGCTGGACGACACACAGCTGGACTCACATCTGGCTCTGCGTGAGTGAGTCGGTGAGCGTGTGCGTGCATGATCATGTGCACATTTACTTTTCTTACACATATGTTCATATTTACAGATGTACACATGCATCAAAATGTGCACACACAGTACGGTAGTGTGTATTCATGCAACAAACATCCATGTGTGTGTGTGTGTGGTTGTGCACGTGTGCTGCCTGGGAGGTTAGTGTCAACTGTTAATGACAGGCCTGTGTGTGTGTGTGTGTGTGTGTGTGTGTGTGTGTGTGTGTGTGTGTGTGTGTGTGTGTGTGTGTAATGAGTAGAGAGAAAGGTTCTGTGTGATTATAGGCCTCCTCTCCTCCTCTTAGGACCAGAGAGACTAAATATGGCTTCAGACTAAACACTGGCCCCACACACATATATGCTCACACACACATGCTCACACACCACACCACAGACCACATACACATTGGCAACATACAGCACATATGAAGAAAAAAGTTTGAAAATAACCCTGAAGATATTTTTATGATCAGACAGGGCAGGAGTTATCTTCACCGTGTGGGTCACTGTGTGGAATTGAATCAGACTAACATATCATCAAGTCCTAAAATCCCTTGGCGAGTTGTGTCATCAGGTAGCTTCATATATTTACCATTGGATATGACTCCAGACTGCTGTGTCCACTTCAAGACAAACAAAGGTTTAATAATTACTGATAACTTACTGATAAAAGTCCTAAAATGTTGTTGCTAACTTGTGTTTTCCCACAACACACTTGCTGTCTGTCACTACTCAGTGTAGTAGTCATAATATATAAACTTCCCCTGGTAACCGTGATACCGGTAATGCATTGTGGCATCCATACAAATTTACTGTACTTCCATTGGCTGTTTCAGTTGTAAACAACGAGCATCACCGTATATAATAGAGAAAAAAACAAGGATATTATGTTGAAAATCAAGCTACATTAAAAAAACAAAAACATAAAACAGGTACTTATGAACAGTGCTGTAGATTTGAGATTAGGACTCGAGTCAATCTTTTGTCACAGAAATGAAGCTGTGAGTCGAGACTTGGACTTAAGATCTGAAAACGGAAACATCGAAATCTCAAATAAAAATCGTGGAGCTATAAAAAAACTAAATAAATTGCAAGACAACTTGAATTGTAAAGTTGATTTCACAATTACTCAATTAAGAGAAATACTGTTTGACAATTGAATAATCATTTAAGCCACACTGCGTTGATTGTGAGGAAATGCTGCTTTTCTTTTTAAGTCCCTGCTGCCGTTGAGTGAATTTAATAACCAACACTGGTTCAATGGTAATCGGGCAGCAGGCAGCAGCTTTTTGCAGCTTCTTCTGTGATCGTTGGCTTTTCAAAGCATTTTCAAAGCATTTGACGAGATTTCAAAGACTAACGGCAGCCTATCAGCACATAGCGAGAGTGCTGTAGCTTTCCTCGTCATGACCAAAACATATTTTTGTTCTTTATGTCTCAAACCACAAGCATCTGTTGGATTTATAAGCCATATAGGTTTATTTTATGGGTCTTTACATTACTTATTATGGTACTTTCCCCATCGTAGGTTCCTCATGCGGCAGCAAACAACTAATAACTAAATAAATTGCGAGGATATGCTGGTTTTCTTTGTCCTATGAGATAGTAAACTAAACATCTTCCGTTTTTGAGGTGTTTGTCAGGTGAAAAAATTGGTGACATCACTTTAGGCTTCAGGACATTTAGATTTATTTTTTGACATATTACAAACCAATAGATTCATTAAGAATTGTTTTGAGAAGATGAGTCGATAATAAAAATGTATTTGGGAATTAGTTACTAGCCCTAGCAACGACACACTGGTCTTGTATAAACACACACCTTGAATGGAAGTTAATGGAAGTTATGTAAAATCTAATAACACAGCTTTGAAAAGAAAATGTTAATATGTCATTTTAATGGTCAGCATTCAGAGACCAAAAACATGTGCATCTTGACTTTCCTAATGAGAACTTGAGACTTGAATTGCTCTTAAAGCAGAAAGTTATCCATGTCAGCAACCAATACGGTTGTTTGACTTTGCTGCAAAGCTCTACAGGCATACAATTAATACAATCAGATTCCAGTTTATTGTAGTGCAGTAGAGGGTAGAGCATGCAGTGAGTTTTAACTCAAGTAGCTGAGAGTCCGCATGTGAGAAAATGTGTGTGTGGCAGGCGTGTCAGTGTATTTTCTTGCACCATTGAACTCTGCGACAGGCCAACAGAGTTCATATATATTTTGGCTTTTGACTGGTTTAAAGCAAACACACACACTCTCCGCACTCGCAGCTGTTCTGGTGAAACAGGCCCTTGGGTTAAGTCACATCACATTCTATTAATACACGCTTGCTAACATTGTGTGTGTCGTGTGTGTGTGTGCACGCTAAGTCTCTTTGGGAGGTTGTCTGAGTGTGTTTGCATCAGGACTGATCAGGTGTGTGTGTGTGTGTGTGTGTGTGCGCCTTGCTTTAGGGCGTGTGTGTTTGTGTGTGGTGTCAGTGTATCTGTTTGAACTTTGACACTGACCACACTTCCAAACAGCTGTATCAGCCCTTTATGAGGTGTTTTTGTGTATGTGTGTGTGTCTGTGCGTTTAGAGACCTATATCCTTCTTCTCCCCCTCCGAGTTTCCTTTCACCTGGCTTGACCTCCGTATGCAGGCAATGTGATGTCACGTCCAGATGTTTCCAGCTGTCCCAGTGTAGTTTGATAAGAGAAAATGTTTCAGTTACATAAAACATCAAGATTCTTACCCAGTTTTCCCTTTCACGGTCTTTACTTTCAGTATCCTATAAGAATTTGCATCATTGTATTCCAGACAGGGGAAGTCATGAAAGGTAATAAATCCTCTGAGAATATTTCAGGGCTGTAACAAAATGTATTTTTCAACTTTAAACACAGTTGTATTTTAGCCAAACTGGAGTTTAAAAGAGGAAAAATAACATGAATAATGTGACATGTATTTTTTCGTGAGGCCTACTGTACGGTTTTGGACTCCTGTTAACCAAACAACTGTCAAAAGGGACTAGTTTAGACATAAAGCACTGTGTGAACACAAAAGCAGTGACTATTCATTTGCATCAGAAACATACAGTCCAGTGTGATTCAGGGCCCTGTCTTTCACCCAGCGCAATTGCCTTTGTACACCGACGGGTGCATCATTCTTACTTTGCACCCGGCGCACAACTGACTTTTCCCTCCACAGACTCACGTCGGTAAATTAGGGAATGAACTTGCGCTCCTGGGGGCGGTTCAGCAAAAAGAGGAGGCGTATTTCGGCACAAACGTTCCCTGGTGCTATTTTGCAGTTTCAGAAAACAATTCCGCCACAGACCAGGAAAAACCTGGTCTAAAGTCGGTGGCGCGTTATTCAGATGCTATTTTAAGGGCGCATGCTTGGCCGTAATGTAGAGTGTGCGCACCGCGCATACACTTTATTTCTCTCATCTCACAGACCCAGCAGTTCCCATTTTTGCAAACCGTACATAAATATAAGGAAAAATATGACCTTGTTTTACACAACATTTCCATGAATCATGGATGTGTTGATGACATAAATGAGGAAACATTAGAGGACTTGAGGAGATGTGATGTTGAACTGCATGTGCCGATGCCACTTAACCCAAATGCCCGAGCAGCAGCACGGGAGAGGAGAGACAGAAGATCTGCATCGTCTATAGTGAGGTAATCCCGGTCTAATGTTAAGACTACAAAATATCACCATGCATTCATAACCTCGTGATTCAGTGAGAGGGAGCCCAAAACATCGGAAAGTATGTTTTTGTGACATTTCTTTATTTATATTTTGTCAAAAAGACCAAAAAACCAATAGCAAACGTCGGTCTCCTCGGCTGTGAACCGCTCCTGGCGTGCGCCCATGGATGTATTAAGAGCGTGCGCCTAGCAAATCCGGCGTTATAATAGCAAATCTGCCATGGAACAAGCGCGCCTGCTTTTAAAGGGAATGTGAGATAACGCTCTGATTGGTTTATTGCACGTTACGCCCAAACCACACCTATGAGTAATGTAGCTACTTCAGACCAACCCATTTTAGATTGGCGTTGGGCGCAAGAGTCATTTATCCCGCCGGTATAATAGTAACAGCGCCCGAGATCAAACAAAGCTACTTGCGTTTGGCGTTTCATACTTGCGTTTCAGATCGTTAAAATAGGACCTTCAGAGTTCACAACTAGTAACATCCATTTCTTTCTCTGTTTGAACTCTTCAGTGTAATTGTGTCATGTATGTCCTCTTCTCCAGCTGAATGTCCACACAGTAAAGTGTATTTTTCTTGTAGATTGAATGCGGTCACGGTTTTAAATGTGAGCTCAAAGGAAAGATTCAGTGACAAGTGTTCTTCTTGCGACACTGTTGAGACTAACTGTGCTGCCAGGTGTGGACTGTGATCTGCCTCAAGTGTATGTGTAGACACAATTTGGATATTTCTGGACATAAGATACTCTGTCTGATCGGGGCCAAATTCTCCAGTCCAGCCTCCACCCAGAATCCCCTCTCTCCTCCATCCAGCTGGACGGACCAAACCCCCTCATTATTTCAGTCCTGGGTGGGCCCGGACTCTGTGTGTGTGTGTGTGTGTGTGTGTGTGTGTGTGTGTGTGTGTGTGTGTGTGTGTGTGTGTGTGTGTGTGTGTGTGTGTGTGTGTGTGTGTGTGTGTGTGTGTGTGTGTGTGTGTGTGTGTGTGTTTTTTGAGGTCACCTCTGAACCTGTTGAGGTCAGCTCCCACAGCCCGGGGCGACCGGTGGCCTGGGACTCAGTCTGAGTGTTAATCCCAGGCTTGGTGTCACTGCGGTGGGTCATGCTCTGTAATTTAGTCCCCTGCTCCGTCTGGGGCCTCTGGGCCCTCAGGACCACCCAGCACACTTTAGCAACTACCTACCTCAGTGTGTGTGTGTGTGTGTGTGTGTGTGTGTGTGTGTGTGTGTGTGTGTGTGTGTGTGTGTGTGTGTGTGTGTGTGTGTGTGTGTGTGTGTGTGTGAGCAAGAAACCAAGGGGGGGTGTGGACTGAGGGTTTTGCAAAAATGTTTTTTTTGTGTCGCGAATGCATGTAGGCAGGAGAGGCTTAAGACCGTGTGTGTGTGTGTGTGTGTGTGTGTGTGTGTGTGTGTGTGTGTGTGTGTGTGTGTCTGTCATAAGGAAGTTAGGAAATTGTTGCATGTGCTGTATGTATTTTTGAAGTTGTGTTTGCACATTGGGGAGGATATGTGTGTAGGACTTAGGAAAACCAGTGTTCCTTTCGATAAATAGACTATTCAGCAGTTATTGTTTTTTAAATAAAATTATGAAGAACGCCCTTTTCAATTTACCAAAGCCCAAAGTTAAGTCTTAAGCGTGATTTATACTTCGGCGTAAAATCTATGCCGTGGCTATGTACGTAGGTACGTGGAGACACGGACCTACGCCGAACCAGAACAAAGGGACTTCCCATCTCCAACAGAAAACACTGTTCACTAACTGCTCCAAACAGCTCTATTGTAGTCCAGCCTTTACTTCAGAGACAAACATGGTCACTTTGTAACACACGTTATAATGCTCGCCTAGCTGCTAGTGTGGCACACCCTCATACTCTGCTTCTGACTGGCTAGTAGTCCTAACCTAGGTACTGCGCATCTGCGACTCCAACAAAGATGGAATAGAAGTGATATAACCTCTAAGTACAATTATGAACCTGAAAATGAGCATAATATGAGCACTTTAAACACAAATCGAAAAGTATATAATTGAACTGGTTAAAATCCAATTTTCCCCTGGTTATTCCTCTGAAGCCTTCAGGTCTTATTCTACACTGTCTGACAATGTCATATATATTATTCATCAGCTTGTCACAGCTCTTAATTTAGGATATTTGATTGTGTGTATGCATGTGTGCGTGAGTGCAGAGATTTCATCCAGTGGTGTGTTTTTGTTTTCATCTGCCCATATTTCAGACTGACATCTAAAAAAATAAAAGAGACATATTCATCACGGATTGAGGGAGGGAGGGAGAGTGATGGAGGGAGGGCGGGTCTCTCACACCCGACCTATCAGCGGAGAATAAAGCTCTTTGTTCGTGACCGTGTGAACACGCGTGTCAAAGAAAAGCAGAAGGCCTCCCTCTCGCAGCCTCGCCGTCCCAGAGAAAACACAAGAGTTAAGCCGGCTCTTTGACGGAGCAGGACAGCCTCATAAATCACGCCGCCGTGTTTTAGCAGCCGTCCGTGCCGCTGAACGATGGCCTGTTAAAGCATCTCTGACAGCTTTGATTGGGGAGGCGGTTATAAAAGGGAGGCTTTGACTTTATTTTTCTTACCAAAGAAACCCCAGACACCTTCTCACTTCTTGTATTTTTACATTTCAGACATTAAGCTCACACTCATCTGGATCACCTTGAAGTGAGCGAACCGGTAGAATAAGCATCAACTTCTGGGTCTCCAACATCCATCATTCCTGGTCAAAGAACGGAATCTGATGGCTATTCCCGATAGGGATTATCAGTGAATTTTGATGAGGTGTTTTTGGTCTATACACCCTTTTCCTTCAACCTGTCTCATCTCTTCTTCTTTCTGTGATTTCGGAAACCGAATGCACAATGTTTATCTCTGTCACACTGTCACAATATACAGTGTAAAGGATAGGGTTTTATATACTCTAAGGTAAGCTATCCATTTAAAAAAAATGTCTTTATCTGCCCCGATCACATGCAGATCAACCTGGGAGATACTTAGCCTAAATGAAGAAAACCATTGCTTGCAGCTGCATTGCATTCTGGTGTATTTTCTGCTATTGTTGAACAACTGTGCACAAAGGCAGCTTAAGAAAGAAGACTTTACCCTTTTTTATTCTCTGTCAAGTGACATAAAAAAATTCACATTTCCTCGGATTGCTGAATGATCTAAAAAATATATATATACTGCATCTTGAGCATTTAACTGTCCATATTTGGCGAGCTGTCCTCTTGGACAGATTGTATCAGGTTGGGTTGCCACATCCTATCACCTAATCCCCCACTTCTCTCCCTCAACACTCAACACAACGAGACTTGAGTAAACAACAACCTCTTTTTTTTTTTTTCTCCAATTCTTTCACTGTCTCCATGTTATTCTCCGTCTTCCTTTCTTTTCTTTTTTTCTGGGGGGCATTTCTGCCTTTATTAGAGAGGTTAGCTGAGATATGAAAGGGGAGAGAGAGAGCGAGAGGGGGGGAAGACATACAGGAAAACCGTCACAGTTTGGACTCGAACCCTGGACCTTCTGCGTCGAGGAATAAACCTCTGCATATGTGCGCCCGCTCTACCAACTGCGCTAACCGGCCACGTCTCCGTCTTCCTTTCTGTCTCAACTTAATGTACCTTCTCTACCTGCCTTTTCAGTCCGTCTCTCTCTGATTTTGTCTCTCACTCTGTTCTATCTCCTCCTGTCTCGTCCCCTCTCCTCCCGTCTTATCAGTGAGTGTAGACGGACCGTGTTATCAGTATTGTGTGTGTGTGCTTGTTTTGACCACAGACAATAGTGGTTGCTGTCTGTCTGTCTGCCTATCTGTCTATCAGACACTGGGAGCGGAGATGCTGATCACTCCTTGACTCGTCCGCCAGATCGCTCTGTCTCCACCGCCTGCAGCTTGTTTACGTCCCAACTTACCATCTAGTACCTCTATGTCTCTTTCAATTCACGTCGTTGGCATGAAATGCCTCAAGCTAAATGCTCTAGTGCCACTGTCTCTCTGACCACTTATTTGAATGCTGAGTTCTACTGCATATGTGAAAAAAAGCAGGTTTTGAAGGAGAATGCTTGGAGAAACGATATCTCTGCTTCTGCAGCATTGATTTTTCTTTAACTCTCCGTCCTAAGTCCGACAGTGTTGCAGGAGTGCAATGATAAAATCGTACAGGATCAAGATTCTTGTATCTGTAAAATGAACGCAGATGATTGGTGAGACAAACACCAGGAGGAAAAGCCAGAGGTGTGTTTTGCGGGAAGAACTGAGCACATTGTATGTTTGACGTCTCTGTTCTCTGCGTGTGTGGTGTATTCTGATAGTGTAAGCTAGTGTCTGACAATTTGTAGTGTTTAGGTTAACTCCCTGCAACCCATTATACGCCCCTGCAGTGGTGTGTGTGTGTGTGTGTGTGTGTGTGTGTGTGTGTGTGTGTGTGTGTGTGTGTGTGTGTGTGTGTGTGTGTGTGTGTGTGTGTGTGTGTGTGTGTGTGTGTGTGTGTGTGTGTGTGTTTCTGGGAGAAACAGGTTATTGGCAGCAGACATCAGGATGTACAACAGCTGAAAGGAACTTAAACGAGACACATATTTAGATATTTAGGCCTCACCACTTGAGTTTCTTTGCCGTTTCTGATCAGTGAATCTGTTACAGTGCTTTCATTACTGAGGTAACGTGTACCTGTGTTAAGTAAAAGCACATTTATTAGTGTGTGTGTGTGTGTGTGTGTGTGTGTGTGTGTGTGTGTGTGTGTGTGTGTGTGTGTGTGTGTGTGTGTGTGTCAAGTCATTCTACACCAGGAAACAGGCTCTGTGATTCTAGCTGTCGTTAAACTGAGATTCTAATTGGCTCTTTAATTAAGACACGTAAACACACACACACACACACACACACACACACACAGCCACGTATAGCACATTCATTTGACCCTAACATGGACCTTTTCTACTGTTTTCTTATTCCTTCTCTCTTCCCGTATGCTACTGCGAATCTGTCTCACTCCATGTCCTTCCCTCTTTTTCCTTCTTTCTCCCTCTGTTTGCATCTGTCCTCAAACTTCACTCTCTCCTCTCTCTCAGCTCCTTATAATGACTTGATGTTCCTTTCCTGTCTTCTTTGTCTTCTTTATCTCTTTCTTTCTTTCTCTCACTCTGTCTCCTTGTCTCTCTCTTTTGCACGTCCCGTCATCCTCCAGGGAACGAGGGATGTGTTCTGCCACGTCGCTTTCTGCCAAACAGACTGCTGTCATTTTCCACTGACACAGATAGTACAACACTGTGTGTGTGTGTGTGTGCGCGCGCGCGTGTGTGCGTGTGCGCGTGCGTCTACCCATGTGTCTTCATATGGCTCTGTGTGTTTGTGTGTGTGGCTTGGAGTTCATCCATGCTGCTTGCTGTGGCTAACTGAGCAGGAAACATCTAATCTGTCGGCTCTTTGGAAGCACACACACACACACACACACACACACACACACACACACACACACACACACACACACACACACACTAAGCTTTGTTTCCGCCTGTGTCATTTTATCCGGCACTGAGTTATTTTCGAGCCATGTTGACTTTTACTACTTTACCACTTTACTTTCACTTGACAGGAGCTTGTTAATGTTTTTGTCTGCACACTCTCTGTCGCTCGGTCTTCTCCACTGATATCTAAATTGCTCGGAACAAAGTTTCAATATGTCGTCCTATAAAAATACACCCACAAAAACAAATTAAGATTCTTCTTCATTCACCTCTTTTATTGCTAAAAGTGTATCATGAGAACTGCCTTGATAAAAAATAATCAAAAGGCAGTTGTGTTGTTGAAATAAAATCCTGAATCCTCTTTATCTGAGACCGAGACAAGACTCAGTAAAAATGCGGTCGATTCCGAGACGAGACCTTCAAAAAGTGCTCTCGAGACTAGCCTGTAACAATTGTCTAATTGTCAATATTTTTTACATGATAGTAATGGTTTTTATGTTTAACCACAATTAATTGCTAACATTAGCTAAGGTCCTCAGGCATATGACTGGTAATTGTTGATTTTGTTTAGATATGCCAAATTGTAATTATGTAAGTGATTATTGGTCGGACTATATTTTTCTTTATTATTATTTAAATTGTTAGTTGTTGGCACTTGAAACTATACACGTTCATAGCAGGGGCGATTCTAGGATCCGACCTTTAGGGGGGCTCTGCTCCTAATGAGAATGTGACACGGATACAGTGCCTTGAAAAAGTGTTAATCTCTCCCCGCCCCTCCACATAGGCATAGAGGGCTAAATTTATCAAGCCGTTTGCGCCTGTTTCCAGGCGCTAATTGTTCGCAAAGACGGACGTAACCGATGCGGGCTATTTACAAACAGGGCGCACTTGGGTAAAATCGCAGATTGTCTGCCACATGAGCGAGAAGAGACAAGTTGCGCTTCCAATATGCGTTCGTGGGAGGGTCGTGGGGAAAGTGGGAGTTGCACCCAAAAAGGTGGGAGGATAAGCGCAAAGTGCGCCTAATTATATATTCCGTGGTATTTACAAAGACTGTCAGTAAGAGCGCGCCTCTATTCTGCGGGGGAAATTTTCCGCCTCTTAAAAGCAGGTCTGAACCAGCCGCAGCCGAGTTTCCTGGTAGACCTTTATGCCGCTGGTGAAATGGCAACAGTAATCTGAGCAAGACGAAGACATAGGCGAGGCTGAAAATGTTTTTAACACAAGAATTACACTTTGTCAGTGAACACAACATCATTTAGCATTACAGATCAAGCAATATTTTGTTTTACTGGAAGAAATCAAAGAGGACATTGAATCTCCCACTCAGCGTTCACATTCCATTCCAGCAGTTGTTAAACTCCTCGCTACATTACAGATATATCAGGATCATTTCAAACAGTCATAGCATCAGCAGTGGGAATATCGCAGTCTGCACTCAGCCGTATCATAGCACAAGTACCGCTTCGCTACAACACAATTTACGGTGTAGTGGGCGGAGAAAGACGCTGATTGCCTGATGGGTGTCAGGGTTGATAAATACTACGCAAAATGTGGAAGCATAGCGTGCGCTATTACCGAACTCGCATAAACAGACGTAGCGCAAACTAGTTAGTAAATTAGGCCCAGAGTCTCAGAGAGCTGTCTCAGATAGAGACTCAGCCAAAGGCGGGAGTCTGGCACAACCTCCTCTGATTGGCCAGCACTACGTTTCTGTTAACCCTTTCCTTGACTGGGTTACAGGTGCATAGCATTGGCGACAGCAACACAGGATATTAAACCTGTTTCAAGCACTTTGTCACTAACAGACAAGTTTGCAAAATGTTCTTTATATATATATTAGGGCTGTCAATCGATTAAAAAAAATTAACTAATTAATCGCACAATTTGCTGTAGTTAATCGCGATTAATCGCTTTTTTAAATTGAGACTGAAGCTTATAATAATGGATATTTAAATGCTAAATCATTGCAAATATGAAGAAAAAAACAAACAAGGAAAGGTTCTGCTAAGTTCAGAATGTTTAATATCTTTCAGAAAAACAGCAGCAACAATTTGGCTTATTTAGTCCTGCTGAAGGCTGCTGGAAACGACTAGAAACTGTCTGACTTGAGAGCAGATTTTTGTCACCGTCCCCGGCTGCTGTCGGCTGCTCTCGTCTACTTTACAGGCGAGACGCAGTTCATCTCCAACGAGCCGAGAGTTCAGTCGCCGGCAGGGCAGTCGGGACTCACCCGGAAATGGCGAGCGGAGTGAGGTTTCTCTCAAAATCTGACGAAAATCTTCTAAACTGACCTTTGTTGAGCCGAAATGAAGACCGATTCAGCAACTGAACGGCCTATTTCTCGCTTAAAATGTTTTCAGAAACACATTTCAGTGAACTATTTTAGTACAATATGAGATCGTATTCTGAACGGCTGCCATGACAGTCTGGCTCTCAATATCCGGAGAAAACAAACCCATGTGACGCGTTCGTCCAATCAGCTGCCGGTTTTCATTACTTGGGCAACAATACAGAGTAGCGCCGCCTGCTGTTATGTAGACGTATTACGTTTCTCAGCCGCCACATGAAGTAAACAAACACAGCTGCGTTAATTTCGTAATTTTTTTTTAACGAGTTAAATATTAAACGCAATTAACGCAAAAATTAACGCGTTAATTTTGACAGCCCTAATATATATATATATATATATATATATATATATATATATATATATAATATAATATAATATAATTTTTAGAGATGATTTCTGAGATGAAATTGCGGGGGGGTTGAGCCCCCTTACAAATGGTTGATAGCAACAAAATGACAAGGGTGATTATAGTTTAAAAAAAAAAAAAGGTAATAAAGAGGCGTTGTTTACTTCATAGGCTGTGTACCTGTGTTATTACATTATCTCGGTCACATAACAGTGATATAACCAAAATATGCATCCTGGGATTCATTCAAAACTTAAATTTGTATAAAAATGTATAAATAAATATTTTTTAATTTTACTCAAAGAGACAATTATATTGTTAAAAGCAATTATTTCTGAGACCATTAATTGTACAGCAAAATTTGGAATTGTTACCACTCTACTCAAGACCGGTCTCGAGTACTACAACACTATCTACAAGTACAGGTGAGAAAATACAATACAATCTATTAATGTTGGTTTGAGTAATAAATCCAAAAGTTTGAAGGCTTATCAGACCCTAAAACACTCCACAGCAGTATGTAAAGCTGTCACAAAGGATTTTACATCTCGGGAAAGTTTTTCCAGCAGCAATCATTTTATCCCCTGTCTAGACAGTCATGAGGTTAACAGTAGAACAATGCCTTTTATGTTCCAAAGTAATCTTCTCGGAAGACTTTTTTTATCTGGACTACCTTGTGTTTTTTTGTTGCTGTAGCCGTCTGCGCCATTGCCCCTGCTGTGCCAACCCAGTGGCCACGCTGAACTAAACGAGGAGGCTGCATTTTAGAAACCAAACCAATCACAGCAGTCGAACGTACCGAGGTCCTGGGTGGTACTTCTGCTATTACCACAATCTTGTTATTAACCGTTTTATTCATTGCAATTTAGATTTTTCTTTGACAAAATGTTTTTGCAATATTTTTGAGCCATGTGAGAGACAAATGTGAACACACAGCAACAAACTCTCACCTCAAGCTCCCTTGTAGCTACCAAACCACATACAGTCAATCAGATAAAATTATTTCATTTAAACCACAGCAGTTAACTGTGTGTGTGCGTGCGTGCGTGCGTGCGTGCGTGTGTGCGTGCGTGCGTGCTCTTAATCATGCATTTCTATAGATAAGGCTGAGCATGATTTTTGTTTGTCTTTTTCAGTACCTTTCTTGCGGCTTTGGTGCATGTGTGTGCGTTTGAGCGTGAATATACAAACAAGACTCTTTGTTTGTGCGTGAGGTTTGTAGCTCCGGGAATAATGTCAAATGTTGGCTGTCGTCAGAAGCTATTGGTCTGTTGTTTGGGATAGCATACAGGATGGATGGAAAGAGAGAAAAAAAGGGTCCGAAGAATATTTTAATGCCCCGATTTCATCACTCCGTGACAGAATTCTGTCAGCTCAGACTTTATGACATTAGACTTAGAGTTGCTGAGATGTACACCAGGATTAAAGTGTGTAAGACACAGCGAGATGTCCCTTTATTTATGTTGAATAGAGTCCTGACTTTACTACAGACACGCCAGGAGGTCACAACCCCAGCAGCTTCTACTGCAGGTTGTTTAAGGTCACCAACAGTTCAGCTGCTTTGTGCAAACTTGGGTTCACAAATGTGCATGTTGTTATACACGTGTTTGTGTGTGTGTGTGCGTCTGCGTGCGTCTGCGTGCGTCTGCGTTTGTGTCAGCCCATGTGCAAGCTTTGGTTCACATCTGTGTGCATGTTCTGGTTTCGTGTGTGTGTGTGTGTGTGTGTGTGTGTGTGTGTGTGTGTGTGTGTGTGTGTGTGTGTGTGTGTGTGTGTGTGTGTGTGTGTGTGTGTGTGTGTGTGTGTGTGTGTGTGTCCAGGCTAAATGTGTCTTTGTGTTCTCTCAGCTGGCATCAATCAGTGTGTGTGTGTGGAGCTGAGCTGCTGCCAACAATGGAGCCCTTCACTGGACCTGGAGCCCTTTTTATCAACACACACACACACACACACACACACTTTCAGGGACCCCGAGGTGAGGGTGGTTGTGGGTCGTGTGTGTGTCTTGAGGGGGATGAAGCTGGTGTGTGTGTGTGTGTGTGTGTGTGTGTGTGTGTGTGTGTGTGTGTGTGTGTGTGTGTGTGTGTGTGTGTGTTGCATGGTAGAAGTTGTGTATGAGGATGTAAAGAATGAATATACATGTAGGAGTTCTGGGTTTCTATCTTTGTGAGAACCAGGTATACACCCTAAGAGTCACATTTTGGGAGCATGGCTGGGTATTGACTGAAAATGTTCCATAGCGATGCCATTATGATACCTGAGTTTTCAGTACTGATACCACAATGATGACTTATGATGGGGAATATAACCTTTTTTTTTATTATTATTCAAAAACATGCTAAAATGCTCAGTTGAATCTGCTTTAAAATACTTTGCCCCAACAAAAAATAGTCAGAAAAGTTTCCTGATTTTGATCAGGAAGGATCTGATGAACTTTTAATACTGAATACTACAGCCACAGTTTAGTCTGTACAGTTGTAATGAAATGCAGCCCTATTTGGTCCTCACTTTTTTTTAAAGGCAGAGGATGAAGACTTTTTTTAAAGGGGTTGGGCATTTATTGTGGTGGTCAAGGTTAGATTTGGGGGCTAGGAGTAGAATCAAAAACGCCTTTTTGTGTGTGTGTGTGTGTGTGTGTGTGTGTGTGTGTGTGTGTGTGTGTGTGTGTGTGTGTGTGTGTGTGTGTGTGTGTGTGTGTGTGTGTGTGTGTGTGTGTGCGTGCGTGTGTGTGCGGCTTACTTGCAAGGTGTGAGTGACACAGCACTGATAGATGACCTCTGCCATGACTTTTTGAGATTACCACGGAAACGAAGTGAACTGGGGTTTAAGCTCCGACTATTTACATCTTTGCGTGCAAGTCTGACAGAAGGCCCTCATTCTCATGTACCTATATGTTTGTAGTTTAGTGTTACACAAATCAAAACGGCTTACTTTGGCAATTGCTGCCTAACCCTGACACACACACACACACACACACACACACACACACACACACACACACACACACACACACACACACACACACTTCACTTAAGAGTCTTCCATTTCTGTTTTTGCAGTATCAAATGGCGAGCGCTGAATCCATTTGTCAAACAAACTGCAGGCGTGCGTTGGCGCTCGGGCCTGCCGATCACTCATTTATCTGAACACACAGTCGTCCATTAGTCCCAGATCTGCTTTCACCTCTTCTTTTTCTCTCCGTCCGTTCATCTCTCCTCCTCCTCCTCCTCCTCCTCCTTCTTCTCCCATTTCCCTCCTCCTCTTCGTCCGGCTTGTCCTTTCTTGTTGTCCTCGTCACCATCCGTCTGGACCTGTCATCACTCTTTCGCACCGCTCCACTCATCTCCACTCCTCTGTTGTTGTAATGATGGAGGGACGGAGGGATTGACCCCTGGCTGGAGGTCAGAGTTCACCTGGTCACACCACACCTTCATTCATGCATTCACTCACTCTCTGTTAAACAGTTCTGAGCTGTGTGCTTAAGTAAAACCCAGAAGAACTTAAGCTCCACTTGTGCTGCTTTTCCTCGTTTTTCATTTCAAAGGCAGTATTCAGTTTCTGTTTGCTCTTCTCCCATCTTTCTGAACTCTGCAGTTTTTGGGAATGCTGCAGAAGCCAACCAAGTGTAAGGGCAAGTCATCCAAGCAGAGGTGTATAGCGAGCAGTTTATTTGAACTCTCCTGTGTTTCATCCTTTTAGTTCAGTTGATTTTTTTTCAGTTGAGAAAGAAGCAAATCTGTAATTAAACTGGACAACGTGAAAATGGGATTGTCAGTCCTCTTATCAAGAGTGGTTGTGAGATCAGACCAATTTGGTCTGATCTCACAATGTTTAATCTTAAAACTATAGGAAACAACTGTAAAACTAAAGAGATTATGGGTAGAAGACATGAATTCACTTCCTCCTCCTTGGAAACCCAATCCTACTGTACCTACGGTACTGTCTATTTGCTGGATGGTTTCAAGGTAACGGTCGGTAGCTAACATTAGCAGATAAGCCCGTACTTTTTGACGTTCAACTGTCTGCCACTCAAAAGAGAGATATTCCATTTAAATACATCCATTTTATATATATATATAATATATCAGCTTTTCTTAGAAATGAGTAAGGGGGCGCCAAGGAAAAAAGGTTGGGAACCACTGGATTAGATCATTTCATTAACGTGAAATTTAACAGGTGTTCCTAATAATCCTTTAGGTGAGTGTATATAATCCTATGGGTCAGTTGGAAAGATCCATCCCAGTTTGATCAACTTTTGATAGTTGTGCACACACAGTTGTCCTTCCTATGTAATTATTACAGTCAGTGGTTCAGATGATCTGGCTAAACTGTCGGTTTGTTTTCTTCATGTTTCCAGATCCAAGCAATTAACGTGATGTGTACAATGTTAGGATAACGGATGAAAATGATGAAAATGATGTGATTTAGTGAAATGATCCTTAAACATAGTGTGTAAAATAGTGTGAAAAATGATTTTGTTTTGGTACATCTTTTTGTTTCCTGCTCCCATTTTGTGTTTTGACCTTGCATCCACAGAGAACTTGACATTCCCAAACATTACTTTCACTTTTTATTCAAACGTGTAAAGAGTTGTGAGGTCTTAACGGCAACAGCAGGAAATACAGTGCTGAACTCTGGTCTCCGGTGAGCACACATTTTTAAAAACAACATGTTTTGATGAAGTTGTTCAGGGTGAATACAGAATACAGAGTAAATCAGCCACCTGACAGACTGGACTGTGACTGTAATGGAGGAGCTGTGGACTTGATGCTCATAAAACTGTTTACACAGGTTGTGCAGTCTTGTGGGAGAAATGGGTGTGTCGTAGAGGCCCAGAACCTCCGAGAACCAGAAGATGATTCATGATTTGTTAGATACTGTATTTCCAATAGGGGAATGTATTTTGTTTGTAATATCTTTAGTGATAAATGCCTTGTTTTTATTAAATGAGGGAACATGTGCAGCGTTTCTTGCAGTCTTTAATCAGTGAAATGGCCCGCAGGAAATGTTCTTTAGTTCTCACGCTTCATTTTCAAGGTGGCGACGAGATGGTCTACACAACGTGGTCGACACAACACGTTTAGGTTTGCTGCGTCTTCGGGTTTCTAAACTTAGATTCTTACTATTGAGGACACCTGTTTCGTTATTTAATGTCTCAGAACAAAGTGGTACCAGAGCAGTGAACAGCTGTCGTCCTTTCTTCTGCAAAAGGGGGACTTCCCCTGGCTTTAAAAACACTATTAATTAGCATCTTTATTCTCTTATATGCTGTAATTCTCCTCTCGAGAACAAGTGTCAGCACTTTTATTCAGTTATTCTCCGCGTTGAGAGGAGATTGTTTTGTTACGAATGTCACGAATGAACTGTCAAGCTCAGGATAATGGGAATGTTTCTATGCCAGGGGTGTCAAACTCATTTTCACTAAGGGCCACGCTGGAAAAAGAGAATCACACCAAGGAGAGACATGTAGAGTTTATTGACATGCTTTTGTTACTGCGTGTCACTTTTTTAAAAAACATTTTGTTAGCTTTTTTCCTGATTTTGTGTTGTTTTTGTTCTGACTTTTTTGTGGCTTTCTCAGACGTTTGTCACCTTTTTGTAAATTTGTTGCTTTTCCCGACATTTTTGTACACTTTTTGTTGCATTTTTGTAGACCTGAAGCCCCACAAAAGTCATCAAAAGAGTTCCTTAGCCATCAGAGAATTTAGCAAATCAAGCAAAACTATGATCTTTTTTTTTTTTTAACAACAACCTGTTTCACAGCCTGAATATGAAAACTCTCCGCTTCTGGGGGGATTTCTGTGTCTCAGAGTCGGCAAATCTGCCATATTCTGCTTTGAATGTCATATAATTGCTTTGTTTTAAAAAACACTTTCCTGTGTTTGTGGTTTGGCGCACAACTAGGTGGGTCAACATTTATTGTGAACCCAAATTTATATACGGGCCGGATCTAAATCTGCAAGGGGCCGGATTTGGCCCCCGGGCCTTGAGTTTGACACGTGTTCCATGCGATTAGTGTGATATGTTCAGCAGAGACGTTCACTGACTCCTTCCTCCCCCAGGTGATGGCGCTGGCGGAGGCTGCGGAGGACAACCGAGCACAGCTGGAGGAGGCATTTGTCCGCCTGCGGAGCGCCACGCACCTGCTGGTGCTGCTGCTGTCGCTGTCGCAGGGCCTGACCCCCGACCAGACGGCCATCCTGGAGGCCACGCTGCTGCCGCTGCTGCAGGACACTCCACAGCTGGTACACACACACACACACACACACACACACACACACACACACACACACAGGAGGCCATTAATATGTCAGTGTCTGTCCATCCATCTGCAGTCTGCTCAGTAAACACTGCCGCTGCTTGAACACACACTCTGAAAACTTTTAAAATACATTAAATACTTCTGGTACCTGAGGAATACACACACACACACACACACACACACACACACAAACACACACACACACACACACACACACACACACACTCACTCTCCGCCACTCAACACTCACCTGTCAGCTTTGCGCTAAGGGTGTTTTCTGTGGTACCTGTTTATGATTTAAGCATTAAAGCTGTGTGTGTGTGTGTGTGTGTGTGTGTGTGTGTGTGTGTGTGTGTGTGTGTGTGTGTGTGTGTGTGTGTGTGTGACAGACAATACACACAAGAGGTCAAGGTCACAATAGGCCTCTGTGTGAATGGATGACATATTGCTCTTTAATCAGCTTCTGTGTGTGTGTGTGTGTGTGTGTGTGTGTGCGCTGCAGGGGACGTGTTGACAGAGCTCCTCCACCACGAAAGATTTCTCACCCCATGGAGACTCTGAGAGTGTTTGTGTGTGTGCGTGCGTGTGTTAGTTTTTCCATAGCTCTGATCAATCCCCTCAACCTCTCATTACCAGTAAGTCTATTTCCAGCCATCTCTGACAGCCTACACACACACACACACACACACACACACACACACACACACACACACACACACACACACACACAGAAGCTGCGTGCATGTGCGTTATTTTAAATGGGATTAATGGCATTAAGTGAATTTGCAGTAATCAGAGTCACGTCCACAACATTAAAACAAACAGGTGCACTCATGACTTATTTAAGAAAACACAACACACTTTCCAATACAGTGCCATGACTACATATTGAGAGTATCAGGAGTTTTTTTTCTTTTACTCTATTTATTAAATGATATTTCTGTTTTATTTATAACTAGAACTAAGAATGTATCATTGAAGCCAAAAGTCTCACATTTAAGGAATCACTTGTGTTTTAAAGTGAATACTTGTGGTGTTAGAATGGATGTGCCTCATCACACTCTTCATCTCAACCTTTGGCCTTTCCATGTGACCACTCAGATGAGGTCATTCCAGGTGAATGCAGTTCCTACTCTCAGAGAGTGTCCTTTCAGTGGAATAAATCTCAGGAATGTCATGGACAAGAATAAAGCCACAGAGGAGGAC
Source organism: Perca flavescens (assembly GCF_004354835.1). NCBI lineage: Eukaryota > Metazoa > Chordata > Actinopteri > Perciformes > Percidae > Perca > Perca flavescens. Next base: position 7,566,060 of record NC_041336.1, on the reverse strand, counting down.
GGAGGGAGGAAAAGCTGGATTAAAGGAGGAGAGAGAAGGTTTAAAGGGAGGAGGTAGAGGGAGACAGAGAGACAGACAGACGGAGAGAGAGAAGGTTTAAAGTAAAGACGGATTTATGGTTCTGCGGATGCTCCATGCAGAGCTTTTAAAGTACTGTAAGTGGATTGGAGGTTATATTTGTGAGTTGGTGTGTGGAGGCATAGTGGGAGCAACCAAGGGCCAGATGTACGTACATTTGTGAATGTAGCGTTCTCAGCGCCATGGCCAACCCGCAGAAAGCCCACGCTGTGATACCTCAGCTCACTTCGTATTTACCAAACCTGCAGTTCATCGGGTAATCAGCGCCTTTCTCCGCCCACTATAGCGTAAATTGTGCGCATCTTTCTATCATGGATCAGCCATCAAGTCAGTCAAAACAGCGAAAACAAAGATTTAGCGATAACGAAGTTGATCTGCTTGTTCATGAGGTAACAGCTTGATGCGTGTTATTTCGGCATTAGTGGTGGGGAAATGTACGTATTGACTAGTGCGCTGTAGCAAAGCGTTAAGTACTGGTGCTATGATACGGCTGAGTGCAGACTGCGATATTCCCACTGCTGATGCTATGACTGTTTGAAATGATCCTGATGCCAATATTTGTAATGTAGCAAGGAGTTTAAAAACTGCTGGAATGGAATATGAACTCTGAGTCGGAGATTCAATGTCCTCTTTGATTTCTTCCAGTAACTGTAATATTGCATGGCTGCTTAATCTGTAACACCTAATGCTTTCGTGTTCACTCAACTGAAAAAGTGTGATTCTTCTGGCAAAAATCTTTTCAGCTCGTCTGCTTGGCCTATGTCTTCGTCTTGCTCGGATTACTGCCGCCATTTCACCAGGAGGCATATGCGAGGAAACCTGCTTACTTCTCCTCCAATCTCTTTATGGGAAACTCCCACTTTCCCCTTTACCCTCCCATGAATGCATATGCATGACATCTTCAGCTCCCGCGACAGGCAGTCTGCGCTTTTACCTCAGTGCGGCCTGTATGTACATACCTCGCCATGCTTTTAAGCACATGTTGCGAAACAAATACGCCTGAAGTGGGCGCAGAAGCGTTAGTACGTCTGGCCCCAAGTGGCTCCCCTGTGCTTTCTGACCACGGTGGGAAATCTGTAGCAGGAAAAGTTAACCCTCTCCTTGATTTCATTTTGTTGTTTATGGAGAAGGAGAACCAGGAAATGAGTCGGGGGAGGAATGCAACGATACCAAACCACGGCCGAGTGGCGTGCATCACCGCAACATGAGAGGTGAACGTCAGGCTACGGTGTAGGGTCCGGCTTAGGGTATGGCGTAGGGTAGGATTCTCTACGTAGCTACTTACGTAGAGGAGACAGAGACAAGAGTTTAAGGGGGGAGGAGGCGGAAGAAGAAGAGGGAGCCAGAGAGAAGGGTTTAAGGGGGGAGGGAGAGTCAGAGATCTTCTGTCTTCCGACACGATTTCGAGAGATTGTATCATTCAAACTGCACATGTAAAACTATAAAAAGGGGAGGACGAATTTACGGGGGGCATGTTCTCCTTACCCCCCGTTGAATTGGGGTTACTGGTAAAAATCAGGAAATCCTGTCTGTCTGAAGAAAAAGTACTATGCGGTTATAATCCCCATTTTTATACTCCTCTTTCTTTACATCCCATTGGTGACAGGCACTCCTCTTTCCTGCATGAAACACTGAAATATGTAACAGAATACAAAATGACCTAAAAACTATATGTCATCTCTCACATTAGCCCAGATTATGTGATTATCCAGCTGAAATACAAAGTCCAAAGAACTTTAAAAATTTCAAAAATGTGCAGCCGCCAATCCCAAAACAGGGTGAGCTTTTCTTCCTTCCCAGAAACATGTTTTAGACAAGAGGAATCCCTCTGACAGCAGTCGTATACGCCCGGAATTCTTTATCTGAACTAAATAGACAAAAATGTTTAGATTAAGGTCAGAAAGGAGAAAGGGAAGGAGAAATGATTCCTTTCTGCGCTAAAAGAGGTGGACAGAGTGAAGGAGAGGAGAAAGGAGAGGAGAAAGAGAAGGAGGAGCACCAGAGGAAATGCATCTGTGTGGTATCTAAGTAAACGTCTTAGTTTGCAGCCAACCAGAACACCTTCCCCTTTTCTTCTTGCATTCCTCCTGCTTCTCTCTTCCACTCCCCTCATTCCTTGTGCTTCTCTTCCTCTTTTTCACCTCCTTCTCTCCTCCAACCACTCTTCTTCATCAGCCTTCCTGTCAGTTTCTGCTCTATCTTTTATCTTACCTCATCCCTCACACTCTTCCTCTTTCCCTCTTTTCCTCACCTTTACTCCCTCCTGGATCCTTTCTTCCTTTTTTCATTTCTGCATCTCCCTCATCTTTTTTCTGTCCGTCCTTCTCTCTGTGTCTCATCCTCATTAACCCTTCTTAAATCTCTCCCTCTTGCTGTATGCTTTTACCTCCCTGTATCCCTCCTCCTCTTTTGCCCTCCTGTTCTTTCTTTTTCTGAACCTCCCTCCCTTGTACCTTGTCCCTCTCTCTCCCTCTTTTGTCTCTTTTCCCATCTGTCAGTCAGGCGCTGTTTGTCTGCCGGCTGTTCTTGCATGACCCCCACATTCTCCTGCCCTCTGTTTACTTAACCAGAATCCATCATACAGCCATACAGCCTTCCTCGCTTCCTGTGCTCTTAACCAAAAAAATGTCTTTATAGTACCTGAAAATGTTTTTTTTAAGGCTTGTACCACCGCAAAACTATTTACAGCACTGTAAAGAACATTTTTAGAAAAACGTTCTTTGCAGAATGGAGTCAAATGGTTCTCTGAGCTTTATGGAGGTATAGAGAATCATTGAAGAGAGTATGAAATGTTTCCAATCTGCAGAATTAAAGGATTTTTTTTAGAAGCTACATAGGGCCATGATTGTGTTTCAACAGGTGTCGTTTTTATATGAAACATATCAGATGGATTTTTGAATCAGTTTGGTTCCATGTGACTGGCACCCCAACTTTACAAGAACTTCCTCTCAAGCCAGCCCAGTTTTCCAAAGGAATAATGCGTCCATATTGGCTCTGCATGAAGAAAGGCAGCCTCATCGCTCATCTGAGCGGAGCCAGTCCGACAGTAAAGCAGAGGTGCCAATGCAGAGGGCAAAAAAGAAAATGCAGGGTCATCCGCAATGCCATATCCTGTTGAAGCGAAGTGGTGGACAATTAAATGCACGCAATCGCATACATGTGGTGGATTACACTGTAGTAAACCTCACAATTGTTGCTTTCTGCGCATATTAGAAACCACTGTACCATGTTTTGGCGTCTGATTAGCCTTTTTTTATCAAGGTAAGTCGATTTGCAACGACGACCTGTCACCTTCACACAGTTCCACATTCATACCTGGAAGCTGCCCAGTACAACCACAGTCTGATCTGCTGGCCACTGAGCAGCTCCACTGGAGCGGTTGGGGTTAAGGGCCTTGCTCAAGGGCACCTCAGTGGTGGTAAAGAGGGACAGACAAGCGCTGCTCTTTCACTTGCCCTACCCAGATTTTATCCTGCTGGTCTGGGGATTGAACCATACCTTAACCATCATTTATTTCCCATAACCACAATCTTTACCTAGCCTTAACTTTACCGTAGTTTCCATGTGCAAGCATTGTGGAAATTGGGTAAAGCAAGCTATTTTGAAATGTTGCAATGGAACTTAATCTGGGATTTTGCAGGATTGTTCCGATATTATTGTTTTCATCTTTAATGTTTTTGGCGATGCTTTACCAGATGCCGTCAGTCTCTCTGTCCATCTTCCCATCCTTCTTCATCTCTCTGAGCCTCCCTCCTTTTCTGGGTCATTTTGGCCATAAACTATATAAAGAAGAACACTACACAAAATAATTTATGGTGCTAAATGATTTATATTAATTTTAAAATGAATATAAATCTAAGAAAAGAATATCTAAGAAATACTAATTGGAGAGTAATATTGATCCCTTATTTCTCAAGCTGAACTAGGTATTTTAAATGTTAGTATTATATTTTGAATTAAACCCACCCCTACAGGCTGTTGCTGTCCATTGAAATCAGTCGTTTCTTTATACCATATGAGGCCTAGTGATATTCAGCAGCATTAACAGTAATTGGTGGTATTTCAAGTTAATTACACCCAGAAGTTGGACAGTGAAAGAGAGTGCAACTGTTGCATGCTGAACTGAGCCAAATCCAGCTTTTCAGATATTTTTTTTCAGAAAAATGAATACACTGATTTGGTCAAGGGAAGCGATTGTGTGGAGGATTTTCTTTCCCCTGGAGACTGACTGTACAACATTGTTCTCCAGAACCATAACTCTGGTTTCTCAAATTACTTTCCCAGTCATGATGAGGATGTCAGGACTGAGGGATTCGTCTCTTTGGGAATTCTCCAAGGTTGTGTGCTGGGCCCAGGAACATTTTATCCATCCAATAATGTCGCAATCACACCTGGGATTGTGGAACCTAATATTCCTGATGCAGTTTGTAAACTGTTTAAGGACAAGAGACTTATAAGACTTAACAAGAGAAAAAAAGACCTTAACCATCTACGTCTGTACTTCATCAAAGTGACAACAGTGAAACAAAGAAGCTACTCAGGGAGATCATTTACAGACAGTGCAGACAGTATTAGCCAGCCGTACATCATACAAAAATGTGTGCTATGTTTCAATAATCGTTAGCCATGACATCCTTAACCTAACCTTAAGCTATTCATGTAGCACTTTTCAAAACAGTTACAAAGTGCTTTACAAAATAGAAATGGGAGACACACAATGATGAACACAATTTAAAAACAGCTATACAACATTGAGCAAAAGGAGCTATATATAAACAATATCAAATAATTAAAATAATCAAATATGTCTTTTTATAAAAATAGGTTTTACGAAGTGACTTAACAGATAAAAGTGAATTCAGGCGCCACCCTGTGAAAGCTCAAATGTTTTTAAGAGGGATTTAAAAGCGGATAAGGAGCCTGCCAGTCTGATCTCCTCAGGGAGGTTGTAAGAGTTGAATGTGGGGGCCCAAACAGAAACCCCTTGGTCCTTAGCTTAGATTGCAGAATGGCTAGCAGAGCCCTGACTGAGGACTTCAGGTTGCATCAATTGTAAAATGTACCAGGAGCCAATAAAGAGAAGCTAAAACAGGAGCAATGTGCTCTCAGCACTTGATATCAGCACCGTACGACGTACAAGTGGCCACTTAAAATGCACCAATGGTAGAACAGTACAACTCAACTTGGAGCATTTACTGCACACAGTAACTTTGATTTGTTTGTCCGCCTTTTTTACCAACCCCATGAGAAAATGTATCTAATCCAGCTACAATAATTATCTGTTGTGCTGGTTTTAGTATATGTAGTAGTATAAGGCAACAACAATAATTAAAGCAAACAATAAAACATCAGTATAAAGAAAAGACATCAACTGTATCAGATTGGTTTTGGAATAGATTTAAAAGATGATACTCACACATAGGGCTGGGCGATAGGGAGAAAATCAGATATCACGATATTCTTGACCAAATATCTCAATATTGAGATTGCGGCGATATTCTAGGGTTGATAATTCCTGCTTTAACAAAATATCTTCACACTTAGATTTTAGATAAATAATCATCAGTAAAGTGGACATAATGTCTAAGTGTGGAAAAAGGCAAATAATAGAACAAGTAGAAAAGTCTGGTAAGTTCAGAAAAGTACATAACTTTACTGTAATGCAGCCTTTAAAACCAGGAAAAGACACCACTTGTGTCATGTCACGATATCGATATAATATCGATATATTGCCCAGCCCTACTCACACAGCAATCCTTATTTCCTCTGTCAGGTGTCTAAAACTAGTAGTGAGTGTTATTTACTGACACAGGCTCTTTTATGATCATTTATGATCAATATTCACAAAACAAAACTCTTTGATACAGGAAGACGAGAGATACGTGAAGTGTGACATAGCACGTCCTTTGCTCTTCAAACAAAGTTCACTTTCAAAAATGTATCTTGAAACCGTGAAGGACAATAACACCTCTTGTCAATCATTGCTGAACATCCACATAAAGTCTTCACTTAAAATAGCATTGCATGTGCATTTACCCAAAGTCTCCTTAAAAAGTGGAACATGTTCCCTTAAAAAAACACTTTAGTCTTCAAAGATTAGTGAATAATACAATCCCTCTCTTGTTTCTGGGTACAGGAAACAAATCTCTCCAATTTAGGCATTAGTGGGAACTTTGTCTTAATTTATCGCTCTGGCCTCGGTCCAAACCCGCTCCACCTTTCTTTGCTTCCTTTCTTCTCATTCAGGAGGATGAATGTCTGCAGTTTAGGTCTAAAGACATTTAATTTTCCTCCGCAGCATGTGGAACATATGTGTCCGTATGTGCCAAGTTTCCACAGAAACCTGCAGTTATGTTGTTCCAAGCATTTGATAACCTGGTGAGGTATTGTGGTAAGGATAGGTCACCCACCTCCCACCTCTCCTCCTCTTCCTCTTCCCCCTTTCTACTCCTCCTCTCTCATTTTCTCTCATTCTGGACTCCACACACACACCCCCCCCCATTGTCTTCTCTTTCCTCCGTTCTTTTATCTGCTCTTCCTTGGTATCTGTCTTTTTTTCTGCCTTTAATATCAGCCTTCTTCTCTATCATCATCTCATCTCCTTAACCTCTCTCTCAGTCTATCTCTGTCTCTCTCTCTCCCTGTCTCTCCCTGTGTCTCTCTGTCATCATCATTACAGGGTTGATTACCTGTCATTATGGCTCATTAGGGGCCTATCAGCATGGCGGCAGGCATGGGGAGGAAGGGGGTGCGGGGTAAGCGAAGAGGGGAGAGTGGGAGGCTACTTGTCAACACCCCCAGCCCCCCACACACACACACACACACACACACACACACACACACACACACCAGGCGCAGAGTAACCCATCCAAAGTCATCCATTCAGGCTGGTTATGGGTTCAGGAGTTTGCAGTACAAGATATAGGTGCGCTCACGAGTGCATGAGATCAGAGATGTCCAGACCAGATATCTTGGCCAGAGACGACAGAGGGAGAGAGAGTGACAAAAGACATGTTTCTCTTATCCTCACTGCCTTTTATTACCTGTGTGTGTGTGTGTGTGTGTGTGTGTGTGTGTGTGTTGTGTGTGTGTTGTGCGTGTTGTGCATGTTCCTTCCCTTCGATTCCACGTTTTATTATTTCGTTGCTCTTTCGTAAATGTCAAGAACATCGTTAAAGCATCAAGATTTAAAGGTCAATGATTGTTTATTACATCTTTTCTGCCTCCTCTTCATCTCCTCTTTTCATCACCGTTATCCTCCGTTTTCCTCCTTTGTCTTTCTTTTCCTCCTCCTCAGGCTCCGTCTCTTTATTCTTATTTTATTCCGCCTATGCTTTCCTCTGTGTCCCTCTTGTCTTTTCTTCCTCTTTTCTTAGCCTCCCTTCTTCTAAATTTTCCTTCACTTTCATCACCCCATTTCCCATCAATCCCTCCTCTCCTCTGCTCCCTTGTTTCCTTCTGTTCGCTCACCTGCCCTCCATCTCCTGGCCCTTTTGTTCCTCCTCCCTCTTTTTCTTTTTCTGTTCTTCTCTTTGTCTCCTTCTCCCTTTCAAAATGTTAACTATATTTTAATAAATGTAAGACAAGAAAGAAAGAAAACTCAACAACCTAATCAAATGTTAATCCTGTTATTTTGCTCAGGGCTGGGAGGAGAGCTGCGACGCTGCCGTCTCCCACCTCCTGCGGAGCTGCCTTTCGCGGAGCCCCAAGGACCAGGCCACGTCTCTAGCCCAGGCAGGAGGCCCCGTGCTGGGCCTGCCCCGCGACACCGCCCGCCTCAAGAAACACATTACCCTGATGTGCGATCGCATCAGCAAGGGAGGCCGCCTCACCCTGGCCTCTGAGGCCAACGTCCCTGTCCCTGTCCAGATCCAGAACCTGGCCATTCCCGGTGAGTCTGGGAGGGGAAGGAAAAGGGGAGACGGAGGTGAGGGAAGGGAAGGGAGGGATCGGTGATTGAACAGATAGCACAGGAGAGTGAAGGATGCGGTGAGGCAGGAGGTTGACAGAGTATATGACGTCGTCGTTGTGCAGCAAAAGGAGGCTGGGTGTATCAGGTATTTTACTTTGAAACCAGAAACTGCAAGACTGCATTCCGCTTCCAGGTTTCTTTTAACCATTTGTCAAGCCTTATCTAGTCTTTAACGACGACGTTTCATTTCCAGGATTGTTCAGGTTCCCCTGGATGTCCCTCATTTCGGCCGGTTGGGCGCCACCTTCCGCTTTCTTTGTGTTGGAATTCTAAACTTATTTCTGAGGACTATGGTTACCTGCTCCTCAGATCTCTGCAGGGTAAATCCAGACAGCTAGCTAGACTATCTGTCCAATCTGAGTTTTCTGTTGCACGACTAAAACAACTTTTGAACGTACACGTGTTCCACCAAAACAAGTTCCTTCGCGAGGCTATTTGGCAGAGGCTCTGTAGCAGCATTCTACCGTAAAATACTGTGTGGACTAGCCAGACCCTCCTCCGCAGCGCTGTGGAGGAAGGTCTGCCAATTTGAGACTACGCCTTAACTAACTAGTTTTACCTGCCTAAATCATAAGTCTTAATCATAGTAGCAGATCAGAAATCTCATATGCTCATATGAGTTTTTTTTGTAATGGTGATATGGTGTGCTTAGAAAGGTCCTGGCAATTGATTTTGTGGTTTGGGCGTAAGGAAGTTTTGCTTCCTATCCTCAGATTAAGAATGTTCAGTGTTAAAATCCTCACAGCTTCTCCTAAGAGTTAAATTCCTAAATTTGTATTGTTTTTTTTTGTTTGTTTTTTATAATTTATTTAATCTTTTTTTTTTTTTTTTTACAGTTGAAACAACAGCAAAAAAAATTTAAAAAAAAGTTGGGGTGGAGTGAAATGAATCTGTATGGTTATTTATGAGTACGTTTGTGTCCCCTGGTGAAGATTTTAGGCTTCGGCAGGCAAAAACATGAAGCCTATTCATAGTTCACTTTACAGCCAACACGCAGAGTATTTAAATGCATCTGTACACACACCCACAGACATACACCGAAAGTACTGCAACAAGTACACACCTATAACACACACACAGACACACACACACCGTACATGTGAAATACACAGTGCAGACACACTCATTAAAACATAGATATACTCATACACACTGGCACATATAGTTACATGTGCCAGGTACACACACTCATAAAATAATACATACACATCACACACACACTCTTTAACACACACAAACACAACTACACAAACACACACCTTACGGATCATTTAGTCTTGGCTGAAGTTTATAGAGGTCCCTCTGACAAGATCGTCAATTACTCTCCTCTCTCTCTCTCTCTCTCTCTCTCTCTCTCTCTCTCTCCTCTCTCCTCTCCTTTCATTCACTCGTTCCTTCCCTCGTCTTGCCTTTTCTCTGGGTTTCATATATGAAACTGTAAAGGAAAATCTGTAATTTATGTTTAAATATGTTGTATTAGCAAATTAATTTATAGAAACAAAGCAAAAATGATAAGATTTCTCCATTGTGTTGAGATGCACTTTTTATTTATCTTGGATGCATATTCCATTCATGCAGATTAATTTAGCAGTGCTGATTTATTTCCTGTATTTTTGAGGCCAGACTCTTTTTAAATTATAAGGTTTAGGTGCAGCCCCCGAGCCGATTTGGGCAGCACCTGAGCCGAATGAATGTAACAAAAATACTTTTCTCAGATCTAGTGATTGTTAGTAGGACTTCTTTAGCAAGTTTTTTCTTTAAGCTTTTTGGGAGTCATTTATTGATTATCTGCTCTAGCTTTTCCAACATTTTAGACACAGAAATAGTAATAACGGTCCAAAGTGATGTGAAAAAGAGACCCAAACAACCACAAAGGGACACAAACGGATTATAAATAGCAGATACTGAGCGCAGATAACTCAACGGTAGACATAGGCCCATTTACGAGTTGTTATTCGTTGGAGTAGCTAGGTAGCTAGCTAGCAGTCCAGGAGGATGACATCTTGACATCATTTTCCTATTTCTGTTAACAAAGCTTTGATTGGTCGATTGTTTCTCCAACTGACTGAAGAAAAGCCATCAAATCAGAGATGTGGGGGGTGATTCAGAGATTTGGAATCAGGCTTCTAATTAATACTACTACTAATAATACTAAACGTTCTGTCTTTGAGAAGTAGCTGTGTGTGTGTGTGTGTGTGTGTGTGTGTGTGTGTGTGTGTGTGTGTGTGTGTGTGTGTGTGTGTGTGTGCATGCGTCTGTAAAACTTTAAAGGCTTGTTTAAAAGTCATTATAGTGATTACAGTAATGTAACAAAGTTCAGTGGAACTGAATTAATTGTGTGTGTGTGTGTGTGTGTGTGTGTGTGTGTGTGTGTGTGTGTGTGCGTGTGTGCGTGGGTGCGCGCGAGAGGAGAGAGTGTGAGTGTGTTTATGTTTCCTTGTGATACGGTCTCTCCTCTCCTTGCTGCTGCTGCCAAAATTCACACACACACACACACACACACACACACACTTCCACACCACATACAGTACACACACCACACAAACAGCGCTGCAGTAAACAGTCGTTTGTTAGCCGTCTCAGATGTTGCTTTTTCACCCACCCGTAAACATGCATACTTGTTTACATTTCCAACAACACCGGCGGCAACCGTTTCCCTCCAAGACCACAGACACACACACAAACACAAACACACGCACAAACACACATTCTCTGGGATACCACACAACAAGCCCCGCTTTATTGGTACAGAGTGGGGAGAGTGTTAATGTGTTTATGTGAGAGTTGTCTGGAAAAAACTTAGTAATGACACACCCACACTGAGACTGACATTATCACTCTCTTTGTTGGAGGATGGCGTCAGGATCATTTCTTTTTTTCTCCTTTTATGAAAAAAAACTAAATAAACTAACTGTCTCACCCTGATGACATCACACACACACACACACACACTCACTCTCTATCTCGTTACTTTGCTGCAGTGAGCAGCACTTTTGGCCTTCTCTCGTGTTGTTTCTGTCTGTGCTCTACTCTTTTCGGTTTCTGCTGTTTCCTCCTCTATTTTAAACTGCAATTAATCTTGTGTCATAGTGTGTTTTGTCTTTGATCAGTTTCTCGTCTGTTGTTTCTCTTTTTCTGTTGTTTTCATCTTCCCTTTCCTATGTTGTTTCATATTATTTCTGTGTTCTGGAGGTAATGTATTCTTACAGACACACAGGCTGAACACACATCCTCCTATCCTGTGTGTGTGTGTGTGTGTGTGTGTGTGTGTGTCAGTTATTTTTACAGTGTTCCACTGGTAGCTGTGGTTTGGGGCCTGCATCTATTTTAGAACCTAAAGAGAGGGGAGAAGATGAGCCGTGCACACATGTATTTATGTGTGTGCATGTGTAAGTTCAGAGGACACGGAGCAAAGGAAAATGCATGTAGTATGTGTAAGTGTGGGTCATGTCTTGTGAGCAATCCTGGCCAGCTGTCTTTGTTCTGTCTCTGTGGTGTTTCCAAATTGAAGAGTTCTCCTCCAGAAATGCTATATATAAAACAGCTGAGCTCTATTTTGGAAAGAATCAATCACTACCTGAAGTTCATCGTTCAATAAATCTTAAATGTTTGAGGGTTGTTGTATGTTCAGCCCAGAACGATTTCTTACTGTTCTGTACAAACTCAAAGAATTAACTGTAGTCACTTTACTAAAGTGGCAAAGGTCTCTTTCGACATATACACGACTTCTGTAACGTGTGTGTGTATGCCTTTGTAGTACTGGAAAGTGGGCTGCAGGTTTGAGCTAGACAGAAATGATCAGGTGTCTGATTCATATATACACACACACACACACAGACACTCACCACTTTTTAGGGGAATCACACTTCCTGGTTTTTGATGTGTGTTTTCAAAAGCATGTACGTGTGCAAATGTGTGGGTCTAACTTACTGTGCGTCCCAAGATGTGTATGTTGAGGGGGGATTGAAATAGTGTAAAGCCCACAGCCAAATTGCTGGTAACCACAGCAGCGCAGTGTCACCCCCATCTTCAAACCGCAGCCCAGAATAAAGCAGGAATGCGCTGGTGCCTCCACACTGCAGACCAAGACAGAACTGTCTATTGGAAGCAGCTTCACCACTCAACCATGCTGTCCAGAACTGTTCCAAAACTGGCCCGAAAGCTCCCCAAAACTGTCAGAGACCGGCCCAAACGCTCCCACAATGTCCCAAACTGTCAAAATGGCTGGGACTTTATTCAAGCTGTCCTCAAATTGTCGTGCACTGATCCAAACCGTCCACATCTGTAAACAAATTGGCCCACAAATGTTCAAAATTTCTTAAACTGTTACTCCCAGTTTCCAACTGTCCCAGGCTGTCCCCAGCTATATCTAAACTACAATCTCAAAAGTGCCACAAACTGTCACTATTGTAATCTGAAACAAACTCTATCTAAACTCTCCAAAAGTCTGCAGATGTCCTCTAATCCTCCCAAACTGCCCCATGCAGTATATCTCTCCAAATGCCCCAAACTGCACCAACACCTAACTAACACTCACTCAAAGTAGACATTTTTAGAACCGCACTAAACATCCCCCAATATGTGTCTAAGCGTCCCCAGATTTGTTTTTTAAACCTCCCAAAGCTCCCTAACAGTGTTGTTGTATGCAGTGCCAGAAACTGGCAAGTACTGAGTTACCGTTACTTCTTATTTTTGTCCACATGAGTACCATTACTTCTTACTGAGTACTGCCACCTCCTGCGGTGAGTATGTACCTAAACACATGCATAACAGAGTCTCACACATAGCAGCTTAACACTGAGAAAACAGTGCTGAAAATGTCTGTGTTAACATGGATAATTGTATTGGATAAACATATTGCAGGGTTTTCCCCGCCATTATAAGGTTTAGGTGCAGCCCCTGAGCCGATTTTGGCAGCAGCTAAGCCGAATGAATGTAACAAAAATACTTTTCTCAGATCTAGTGATTATTAGGACTTCTTTAGCATGTTTTGTCTTTAAGCTTTTTGGGAGTCATTTATTGATTATCTGCTCTAGCTTTTCCAAGATTTTAGACACAGAAATAGTAACGGTCCAAAATGATGTGAAAAAGAGACCCAAACAACTCCAAAGAAAATAAAACTGACCAAAAAGAGACCCAACACGACTACAAGGAGACATGAAATGCAAGAGGAAATTTACTTTTTTATTGAAAAACTTTACATTTTCTTGAGGAAGGACGCCTAAACCCCCCGCCAAATATGCGCACCTACGTCTTCCCGAAAGCTAGGGAAAACACTGTATTGTAACCCTGATCGCTGGAGTAGGCTATTGTGCCGCTGTGCCCAGCCCAATATAGGAGCATAGCCATGATCCTGTACACAGCCCACGGCTGGAGCATGATCTTTCCGCCCCCGTGATCACCAAATCCTGCACACCAGAACAGCAAGCTGGGCCGTTATATGGTGGGCTCAACCACAGGCAATGGTTGAATTTGTGGCAAAAAAAAAAAAAAACATAAGGACGGGCGACACGCGAGTGCACTTCAAACCACTTTCAATTAATCTTCTACACCCCTGCACCACTTACGCAATAACAAGCTATTCTTTTTATGCCTGTGTCTTAATCGGTTGCATGTTTTCATACAAAAAGAGCTTTACACACGACCTTATCACAGCTGAATATTTCATCACTGTAGCCACAGTGGCTGGTGAGCAAAAAAGTCGATGTCAACCCCTAATGTGTGCAATGAAATGCATACAAAACCACATTTTAGGTTGTTTATTACCAAGAAATGCGTATAAATATAAATATATCCAAGACACATGATCAACTGCAACTGCTTAATTAGTGTACAGGCACTGGTTGTATCTGTCATAGTAATGTTCATCACAATGCAGACTCACTATTCTTTACTAGGGCTGGGTATCGTTCAAAAATAATCGACACCGGTATCGATACCAATGCTGTGACTTCGATACCAGTTCCTGTTCGATACTTTTTTCATTACCAATTTCATAAAATCACATTATTATTAGATCTTGGTAGCAGCATGCTTCATGATTATTGGCTCACTGACTCTGAAGAGATTTGCTCCTTAGGTATTGAAATTTGGCATTAAATGACGAGACATTTCCCAATACTTGATACTAAGTAGGCAGTTCGGTCGGTGCCCATAAAATACTGAATTCCGTACCCAGCCCAATTCTTTACCACAGTAGCATCACTGTCGGGGGTAGTTATTGTACTGGTAGTAGTTGGGGTAACAACAATCTAGTGCTAGTTGTTGTAAAAGTAGTAATGGTCCTTGTGGTATCCAAACTGACCTAAACTGTTCCTGCTGGATTTCTTTTTTCCTTGCCTGGAGGTGGTACAGACATCCATTCTGTAATAATAGAAGCAAGAGACGTCCTGGTGGCTTTAACAAGCTGAGGAGCCGAACATGCTGCTGAGTATTATGAGAGGGGGGGAGAGCGAGAGAAAGTGAGAGACTGAGAGAGAGAGCAGATTGTACATCCCTGAACTGTGAACTGTAAAGCTCTTATAACTGTGCAGCGTTTGAAATCCAATCCAAATGAATCACAGAATATTATATCTGCTTTTTCTTCTGTTGATATTACTACCACTTCTACTACCACTATTGAATGCTTCTACAAGTTCTACTCTTATAAGTTCTAGTCTTTTTATTAATAACACTACAACAAATATTTTACTCTTTCACAATACCATTGCACATACAACTGCTTCTAGTTGTACTTTAAATATATCAACCGTAACTACCATTGCTGTTACAAGCACTACATACTGTATAATCACACTCTCATTCTTCCATTCCAAGTGTTGGGTGTTGGAGTGTTTTTTTTAAGCGTGATGTGGAGCAGAGTATTGAGCCCAAACCTCAGGGTTGTCTAAAACTGATAACGCCGACCAGTACGACAAATATAGACCCGACCGCGGCGGAGAGAAACTCAGATACACACCACGACTCTGAACAGGCGGCGCTACACCTATTTACAGAAAGAGAGATGGAGAGAGACGGGGAGGGAGGAATGTGTGAGAGGTCAGTGGTAAGACTGTGTGTGTGTGTGTGTGTGTGTGTGTGTGTGTGTGTGTGTGTGTGTGTGTGTGTGTGATTTGATTTTGTTTCAGAGTAAGTTACTCCAGAGGTGGGCTATTTCCTTACCTGATGTTGATGTAAGACTGAGGTTAACACACACACACAC
The DNA here is from genome assembly GCF_004354835.1 of Perca flavescens. Classification (NCBI taxonomy): domain Eukaryota; kingdom Metazoa; phylum Chordata; class Actinopteri; order Perciformes; family Percidae; genus Perca; species Perca flavescens. Next base: position 7,550,809 of record NC_041336.1, on the reverse strand, counting down.
ACACACACACACACACACATTCCCCTTGAAATTGTAAGACTGTGTTAAAAAAAAACCTGACTTAGAAACCTTAGAAAAACACCTGCCCAATTAAGAGCAAGGCATATCCCATTTCAAACAACTGTGTGTGTGTGTGTGTGTGTGTGTGTGTGTGTGTGTGTGTGTGTGAGAAAGAAGCCACAGGCTGTGCTCTCACCAAAGAGAACAAGATTGGCTTTAGAAAAGGCCAGGATAAATATTAGAGTGGGCTTAGGGTAATCTGTACACTCTCTCACACACACACACACACACACACACACTCACACAGAAGTAGTCACAGTGGGGGAGATGGAGACACACACACATTCTCAGACACCTTAAGTTAGACTTGATGGCAGACACACACACGCGCACTGTGTCTCGTGCACGCCCGAATACACAACACAAAGGCACGATGTGTGTAATGCATGTTAAATGAAAGTACCGTGAAAATGGACACAATCCTCAGGGAGGAGAGGAAACTAAAAGAAAGGGAGGAGGGAAGGTAGGAAAGATGGATAGAAAAGAAAGTGTGGGAAAGAGGAGGTGAGGTGGATGAGAAGCAGATAGGGAAGGAGGCAAGAGGAAAAGAATGGAGAGGGAGGAGAGACGTATGAGAAGCAGACGCAGACAGGGGGGAGAAGAGGAAGAGAAAGTGGGATAGGGAGGAGAGGAATGAGGAAAGGGGGGGTGAGGAGGAGACATAGAGGTGGGACGGAGGAGAGACAAGGCGTCCAATTCATCTGCCTCAGGAGCTCCCTAAATCCAGACTGATCCAAGGGATTCTAGCAGGGATTTTGACACACACACACACACAGACACACGCAAGTTAAAACACACACACACAAGCACTTTCAAACCACATGTTTAACACTATTATTTCATGCTGCATTTCTTCTCCTCTTAAACATTTATTGAACTACACTTTGATGTACTGGTAAAATATTGCTGTGTTACTTTTACATATTCTCTCGAAGATGTGATCAATTTAGATTTGAATGACACTCCTATAAAATCTGTACATGAGAGAGTTGTAGACGTACAAACGGAGTGAGAAGATATTTATGTACAGTGGGGGAAATAAGTATTTGACCCCTTGCTGATTTTGCAGGTTTGCCCACTTACAAAGAATGCAAAAATCTACAATTGTAATCATATGTACATTCTAACAGTGAAAGACAGAATCCCAAAGAAAATTCCAGAAAATCACATCATATGAATTTATTAAAATTGATAACCATCTGATGAGGAAAAACAAGTATTTGACCCCCTGGACAAACAGCATGTTAATATTTTGTAGAAAAGCCATTATTGGCCAGCACAGATGTCAAACGGTTTTTATAGTTGGTGACAAGGTTTGTGCACATTTCGGCAGGGATGTTGGCCCACTCCTCCCTGCAGACAGCCTCCAAATCATTCAGGTTCTGAGGTTGTCGCCAGCCACTCTTTTGTTGCTTTGGCGGTGTGCTTAGGGTCGTTGTCGTGCTGAAACACCCATCCTCGACCCATCTTCAGCTCTCTCGCTGAGGGAAGGATGTCGGTCCAGAATTCCACAATACATGGCCCCGTCCATCCTCCCCTCAATACGATGGAGTTGTCCCGTCCCCTTGGCTGAAAAGCACCCCCAAAGCATGATGTTGCCACCACCATGCTTGACGGTGGGGATGGTGTTCTTTGGGTTGTACTCGGTGTTCTTTGCCCTCCAAACACGACGAGTTGAGTTGAGGCCAAAAAGTTCTATTTTGGTCTCATCTGACCACATCACCTTCTTCCAGGCCTCTTCTGAGTCGTCCAGGTGGTGAATGGCGAACTTCATGCGGGCCTGTACATGTTTCTTCTTGAGCAGGGAGACCTTGCGTGCGCTGCAGGATTTCAATCCATGACGGCGTAGTGTGTTACCAACCGTTTCTTTTGTAACTGTGGTCCCAGCTGCCTTCAGTTGATTCATCAGTTCCCCCCTTGTGGTTTTGGGATGATTCCTCACCGTTCGCATGATCAGGGACACCCCACGAGGCAAGATCTTGTGTGGAGGCCCAGACCGAAGGAGGTTGGCGGTGGTGTGGTGCTTCTTCCATTTCCTGATAACTGCACCGACAGTTGATCTTTTCTCTCAACTTGCTTTCCGATTCTCTTGTAGCCCATCCCAGCCTTGTGCAGATCAACAATCTTTTCCTGATGTCCGTAGAAAGCTCTTTGGTCTTGCCCATGGTGGTGATGTTGGATGCTGGTTGTTTGGGTGTTGACAGGTGTCTTTTATACAGGTAACGAGGTGAGGCAGGTGTATTTGATGTAGATAATTGGTTCGGATTGGGGCTGTGTCTTAAAGAAAGACTAACTGGCTTGTAGGAGCCAGAATACTTGCTGTTTGTCCAGGGGGTCAAATACTTGTTTTTCCTCATCAGATGGTTATCAATTTTAATAAATTCATATGATGTGATTTTCTGGAATTTTCTTTGGGATTCTGTCTTTCACTGTTAGAATGTACATATGATTAAAATTGTAGATTTTTGCCTTCTTTGTAAGTGGGCAAACCTGCAAAATCAGCAAGGGGTCAAATACTTATTTCCCCCACTGTATATGCGTGAATGGTTACATTATGAGGATGAAATTGGCCTGATGCCGGAATATCGAGAAACCAGTTTTATCTTGGAGCAGAACTCTTCGCCACGTGTTATCTGCAGAAGGAAAAAAAAATGTTAATTTGACATTTGATGTGATGTGACTTAAACAGACAGGGGAGAGTAGTCAAGGAAATATGTTTGCTTTACTAAAGTAGCTGACATGTGTCACGGCTCTGAAATAGGACAGTGAAGCATGTCATCGAGGATGTTTGCGTCAACCTGCAGAGATGCACTTCCAGATGGCGCTGCCGTGCAGTCTTACAGAACATAGTAAACAATGGGTGCTGGTGTTTGGATAGGTGTCATACTGGTGTTATACATGTCAAGAGTAGAATAAGCATTCACATACACGTAAGGGCCGGATTTAAAGTATGGCGGGCATGCAAGTGGTTCTGTTATTACTACGTTAGATGTCTGCACAAATATGTCTGTGTCCAATGCTTAGCATCGCTAGCGTTAGCCTTAGCCAACTCCTTCACCACTAACGGAGCAAGCTGGAAAATCAAACTTTTCCCGAACCCCGTGGGGAGGGGGAGCACATCATCATGACCACCAACTAAACTCAGCAAATATTGTTCTTGCTCGGGCTTTAACTTCTGGATATTCGGCAGCTTTGCCACAACGGACCGAATGGCTTCACTCGCTTCTTTCTCCATCGCCATTACGGAACTACAACTCAAACTAGCTCACCGTCATCGTTCTCAGCCACTCCCTCTGTTCGCTGATTGGACCGGTAAAGATTTTGAGATATACCGCAAACCCAGACGTAGTACTGAAGGAAAATGACAATTGAGCCGCAGTACGTAGGAGGGCGGAGCCAGGCTACGCTGGCATAGGCAGATTAAAACAAATCTACGTCATGCAAAATCTACGCAGATTCAGAAAGTATAATTTCAGCTTCACAGTACACACGAAACTACTAAGCAAGCACTACAAGCTTTTTAGTTAAAATTTCAGAACGGTTAGCAAAACTTGGGTGGGGAATGAAAAACGTTGGCCTCTGTCAAGATGGCCCCATGCCAGGCAATCAAACTCTTGAAGGCTGTTGTCATAACTGTTGAACTATTAATCTGAATTAGTGATTAATATGTTGCTAATATCCCCCCTACCTGTCTCTTAGGAGGTGTTGAGCCCATTGCAGAGGTGGCTGGTGACGGGGAGGAGCTGGAACTTCCACCGGAAGTCACCAAGTTTGTCAAGAAGAAACATGCATCTAAGAAAGTCAAGAAAGGTAGGATAATACCCCTCATCTTTGTGTGATTCCTCTCTCTACTGTACTCTCCTTCTTTTATTTGTGTCTTTTTTTGGAGCTGAATATTCTCCAGCTCTAACTCATCAGTGGCTCTGCCTCACCTTGTCACATTTCCAACCGACCCGTGTCGAAATACATCACTCCAGCAGTACATCCGCAGCATTGCTCCCAGCTTGTCACTAAATCCTGACCAGAGCCCTGACACTGATATCTGTTCACTGTCTGTCACACTATTTCTAATCCGCCTCTATTTTCCCTCACGCCATAGCGCTCGGTCTCATCTGTTATTTGTACATACCACTTTGACTGCTGTTGGCTCATGGTCTGCAGAATCAGCATGGTATGGATTCTAGTCAGTGCCAAAAGATGAAATCAAACAATACGTTTGGTTCTGCAGATGCAGCACTACTGAATCGCTAAAATAAAGGCTGAATGGATTTATGTCTGTGGAAATCGACAGGTACAATCTCAAAATATAGCTGTGAAGTAGTCTTTAATGTGGGGTTGTGAGTCCTATTTTTTTTTAAAGGAGACACCAGATTTTTTATCAAAGCCCTTAGCCTTCCCAGGAAATATGCTGTAATGCACTTTCTAGAAACTTTGCTCCTATCACCTATCCTTACCAATTCGGGCAGCATCCTGGTCAACAGTAGACCTGCTCTTTAGCCTAAAATACTGGCTGCATCATGAAAGATCGCCCATCCAGTCTACCAGTCATAACTGTGAACTCACCCTCAGAGACAGAGTGAGGTGCTCAGACATCTGGTCCGATCTCATAGTATATCCACTACGCGTTTGCACTGAAAGTTGATGTGGTGCCTCCTGGGCCCTTTCCTGTTGAGGGAAGATACCCAGAAAACCCTGGAACGATTACATAGATTACCCCCCAGGAGAAGCTGAGGGATGTGGCTACAGTAAAGGATATCTGGGCTATCTTGTTTAGCTTGCTGCCACTGTGCTAATATTGGTAAAATGAATGATTTCTTGCAATTGTATTAGTATTTTCTTTCGTTACCTTACACATAGTCTATATGTGACGTTCCACTTCTGGGATTGCTCTGGTGTCGCCGGGAAATTCGGCCTGATCCCTCTTTTCAACCAGATGTCCGTTACCTTCCACTTCCTTTGTGTTGGTGTTCTAAACTGCAGTGGATTTCTGAGGACTATGGTTAACTGCTCCTCAGATCTCTGCAGGGTAAATCCAGACAGCTAGCTAGACTATCTGTCCAATCTGAGTTTTCTATCGCAAGACTAAAACAACTTTTGAACACGTTCCTCCAAAACAAGATCCTTCCCGAGGCTATTTTGCAGCGGCACCAGGGCTCCGTCCGGCGCTTAGCACCGCCCAAGACAATTGTGATTGGTTTAAAGAAATTCCAATAAACGAGAGCATGTTTTTCTCCCATCCCGGAATGCTGTGTGGACTAGCCAGACCCTCCTCTGCAGCGCTGTAGAGGAAGGTCTGGCAATGCGAGACTATTTTACACAAGACGTACAGCAAGCCTGTAATAACCACAAGTGGAGGTTTCACTTTTTTTATTCCAACATGAGGTAGTTTGAATAATTCTTTTAGTATGCGTTAATATTGTATAAAAAAATCAAAACAATCTGTAATGCCGTTTAAGACATTCTTCACTACTGAGCTTTGTATTTGACTGCTTTTGCTTTCGTATCCATGATCACAGTGAAGAACATCATTATCACAGTGTTATTTCTATAGACAACTTCTTCCGCCGTCATTAGGGGAGAGCTGGGAGTGTGTCCGGCGTTGCTGGCCGACTGTTGCCAGGTCTACACTCACTGTTTTTCTGTTTGGAGAGTTGGACCACGCTCTTATCCTCTACGCGGAGTCTGCTGACTCTCGTTCTCACTCTCTCTTCTCTTTACGTCTCCATCCATCTGGTTCTGCTCTCAGTCCCTCCTTCTGTCCATTAGAGACGTAGCAGATCACAAGACGAGGTATCTGGTCATTTAGCTGAACCTTTAGATTATATTTATTTCCCCAATCAACCAAATCAAGTAGGCTGACACCTCAATGTCTTTCTCTCGTTCTTCCCTCCCGTCTTCCGGCCTGACATGTTTTATTTTTGTTCTCCCATTTAGTTTCTATTGAGATTTTTAAATTGAGATACGATCAGCAGATCACTTCAAACACACACACTTCTTACAAGATCTCAATGGCCTACACACACACACACACACACACACACACACACACACACACACACACACACACACACACACACACACACACACACACACACACACAGTGGTCTCTTGCTTGAAATGGGCTTCTGGTTTGCATTGAGGACAAATCTGTGTTTTATGTTTGTCCTTCCTAAACCGGGGCAGATAGATTTGCTTTGATGGGCGCATGCACGCGCGAGTGTGTGGTTAATCCACTCAGGCGTCGCCACTTATGAGAAGGGGAGGTGTGGGAGACAGAGAGGGCGTCACAGGATCATTAAATCAATACACACAAACACACACACACACATACATACCACATGAATATCAAGCTACTACTTAGTCTTTGATTCATCATTTTATTAGTTTTACTCACTTGATCATGATACATTTTACTATAAATTGTCAAGAGCAATGATTCATTGACAACCATTTCAAGTTTACAGATCACAGATTGAGGCATTCCGTGTACAATGATAGGAAACAGAAGAGAGCAATCAAATCCTCACGTTTGGGAAGCTGTAACCAGGAAACATTTAGTATTTGTCCTTGATAAATGATTTAAGCAAATAATTAGTTACATTCCCTGTAAATCCTATTGTTTCCTTTTTAGGGTGTTTCCCTCCTTCCACCCGCTGCTGACACCAAAATCTCTAAAATCTTTAGTTCCATTTTCTGTGGCAGAAAGAATCATCTTCTTTCTGTTAGATGCCACAGAGAAACCCAGCAGATGTTCCTCCAGATTCTGACTAATATATCTATATAAATATAACCTCAATTTGATGAATGCCAGTGCATTGTCAAGCGCTGCACTGTGTCATGCCTGTTTTATTGATCACGCGTGTTAATCATTCATGCATAAACTAAAGCAGCTATTGTGCTCTTTGAAGTTTTTCCGATAAAAACATTTTGCCAGTGAATTGAAAAAATTTGATCAAACTAGGGATGCACCCGTCCAACTTTTTGTCTTTCCCAATACAAGTGCAACCTTTTTCACAAATCTGCATAACTCTATGTAAACTGATATTAACTGATGGCAAAAATGCAGAACGTATGTAATGTATCTGTGCTACACCAAGCTGCGGAAAAAGCTCTACACATGTTGAAGTTGTAGCAGCATTAAGCTCAATACAAATGCACTGTTAATTCTATATACAAAAAGTTGTGTTTTATAATGCTTAATTTTATGCCTATCAAATGATCCCAGGCTTAATATCAAAATGGAGATTTAATAGTGTCTCTCTCTTACATACACACACACACACACACACACACACACACACACACACACACACACACACACACACACACACACACACACACACACACACATACGTCACTCTTACCTATCAGTTCTGCCCCCTCAGACATTATTGAAAAAAGCGAAAGGAAAATGATCCCTAATTAGTATTGTTTGTCATGGAAACCTTCAGAGCAAGTCTGTGGTTTGCATTTAAAACAAGAGGGAGAAGGAGGGACGGAGGGACGGGGGGGAAGTGGTTTGGTGATGAGGGGAGGGGTGGGAGGTAGCTTCATGTCCAGACTTGTCCTATATCCACCACTTCTCCTCCAGACAGAAGAGAAAGAGACAGAGAAAACAAGAAACCTTTCTCTTTCACCCTGGGGCTTGTCGGTATTGCTCAAGGATGCTTCAGTTTGGAGGATGCTTCCCAGTTTAGTGGCTCGACTCAACATCAAGTCACATGAATCATAATATTCTGCTTTAATTTACTAGTTTGTTCACATGACAAAATCTCATTTTTGTTGTATCATGCATGATTCATGTAGACATTTCTTTGCAATGCTTTTACTTTTGACATCAAATTCACCTTTTCTAGGTGGTTGAGTTATTACAGGGCTGGTGGTTTGACTCCTGCCTCCTCCAACCAACATGTCAAGTGTTCTTGAGCAAGACACTGAACCCCAAACTTCTTCCAATCAGCCGGTCAGCAGCTTGAAAACTGGATAAAATGTCAATTCATGACAGCTTCTGGCAGACAACCAAAACCTTGACGCATAAACAAATATGACATTGATTTGACCAACGACAGGCGCCAGTACCTGAATGTAACAGAACGTTACCTTGGGCGGTTACCTGGTTACCTCACCTGGTAGAGCCAGTATGGGCGCCCACCCATATATAGAGGTTTACTCCTACTCGCAGCGGCCACAGGTTCGACTCTGACCTGTGGCCCTTTGCTGCATGTCATTCCCCCTCTCTCTCTCTCTCTCCCCTTTCAAGTCTAAGCTGTCCTATAGAAATAAAGGCCTAAAATGCCCCAAAAATAATGAACGATTTAAATTAATAAAATAAAATTTGAAGATTGTTTTGAAAATTTCGCACAATGTAAGTTCACAACTCAACAGAATATATAAGATACTGTAGGTCAAATCGTTTTTTAGATACGTTACTGCGGAAAAGTTACATAACATACCTTTTAGGGGGAAGAGTATTTTATCAATGCTGTGCACCCTGGTCATGCCGATGCGTTGGTGGTGCTCTGTTTGAATTTGGCCCGAGACATACAGGAGACTGTTTCTGTCTAAAGGTGGCAAAAAGCCAAAAAAGCTGTTGGGTGTGCTGGGCAGCTCACAGCTCCCATAAAACCAGGGAACAAGTGCTAGGGAACAAATCAGTTCAAAGCTCGTATTTTTCAGATAAAGACGCATACACCTTCCGCCTACCTGTCTGTGACTTAAAAGTAATTAGGCCACACACACACACACACACACACACACACACACACACACACACACACACACACACACACACACCTTTCTGTTAGAGTGCATGGCAGCCAGAAAGCGCATTTGGTGGACTTGAAAGGCATCAAAAGGCGTCTGCGAGTGGGACACAGAGAGAGAAAAAGAGAGAGAGGTATGAGTGGAGCGCAGTCTCAATCTCTCTCTCTCTCTCTCTTTCTCTCTCTCTCTCCCCCTTTGGCTTGAAAAGGAGGGATGAAAGAGAGATGAAAGGAAAAGTGTCTTCCTTCTCCTCTTTCCTGGCACTGCATCCCTTTATGTTGTTCTACTTCTCCCCTGCAGCCCACCTGGGAACACAGACAACATCCAGATTGCGCACACACATACACACACACACACACACACACGGATAGCTAGAACTAAATTTGAGCTCTAACCGAACCTGGAGTCCTCGAATCGTCGGAGTAGAGAAATCATCAGATCCTGGGTCAGTCTGCGGTCGCTGGTCTCATTGAGCCATGTTATGTACTGACTCAGCCACTAAAGCTTTATGCTAACAGCAGTTATCCACCAGCATTAACCCAGGTCCTCTGTTATCCAGCTGCATCTCATGCATATTAGTATCAGTTCTTAGCATAGTCTGCAGGCATTGGCATGAGTCAGTATTGCACCTTGCACATATTAGCATTTACCATTTGCCATTTACCATTAGCCTTCACCCATTAGTAATGTCCTTTGTGTATCAGCATTTGCTTTAGCTCCATCCATTAGGTGATGTTTACGTGTTGTCTTGTTGCCTTGAGGTTTGCGTTTTGACTCATTAGACAATCTGCCCCATTAAAAAGTACGTTTCCCAGAAAAGGAACTTTATTGGGGCCTTCCTCACTTCAGTTCTTATTTTAAAAAAAAAAATACTAATAATTGAAAAGGGTTACCGGTATTCATGTTTGTTTGACTGTTTTAGAAGCTTCTTCTATCTGACACAAATCAACTTTTAAAGGAAACCCCATATTGGTTATTGTTATATCTTGGCAATCAAACAATCCAATTATAATGCAATAAATCACCTACAGTTCATTCTGCCCACAGGTGTTGTCAAACTTCAGGAAGTTAATTTTAATTAGATTCATGTCAGTTTCAAGTTTTACACCTACACTCTGATTTCTATAACATGTACAGTCAGATCCTACTTTTTAATGTGGATAGATAGATAGGTAGATAAAGCTGCAGAAACACACCTATCCACTCCATCCTTCCCTTCTTCTCATGTGAGTTGTGTTGTCAGCAGCAGAGTGAGAGTGCACAGGCAGTGGCTGAGTCTCATTCCGCATACTTCCGTCAGTACACCGCTAATGTGCACTGACCACTTACTGCCGTAGTGCCCACTTTCGATGGTTAGTATTGTCCCAAAAGGGACACTTATGTTAAAACACTGGAAATGACGAGCGGGATGAGCGTGACTAACACAACACATGGCAGCTGATTGGACGAACGCGTCACGTGGGTCTGGCTGCTCCCGAATTTCAAAACCGACCATAATGGCGGCTCGTTCAGAATACGATCTCGTATTTTACGAAAATAGTTCACCGAAATGTGTTTCTGAAAACATTTTAAGCAAGAAAGAAGCCACGCAGTTGCTGAATCTGTCTGTCTTTTTTTTTATCGACAATAGTCAGTTTAAAAGATTTTTAGCCGACCGCTCCTCATTTGCATAAAGTAGCCTGGATTCAACTGATTTAAAAACTTGCCAACGTCCCTGGTCCCTCCCATTATGCTTTGTAGTCAAGATGGCGCCCGTTTAGTGCGAGTAGGGTCCATCATTCCACACTGAAGTTTTTGACCGTTTTCAGGGGGTCATCCGGGTACTTTCAGTGCACTGACTTTTTGCGTTATCTACACTATATACTTAAAACTAAGTGTTTGAAGTGTGCAAGTAGGCGGTTTGAGCCAGTGACTCAGTGAGAGTCATTCAGTGCGTTTACATGCATGCAAAATTGGAGTCCTTCAGTAACCGGGGTATTCCTGCATGTATACACCTTAACCGGAGTACGATCGGTTTAAGTGTGGAGTGGTTTTTGAACAGTAAATAATCCGTCAGGGCCGTGAATCGTAGTCGTTGCTGTGATACCATACATCAAAACGGCGTCGCCCGAATCAGCGGCCCTCCGGCAGCAAATAGCCTGTGGTGCGTCTGTTTTACTCCCCGCCGAGGCAGCAGCAGACACCGGCAGCTGGCTAAACAGATTGTCCATCTCCGGGGCTGTCAACGCTGTGTCCCGGCAAAAAGGTGGAGGGACCGAGGTGCCCCCGCTGCGGCCGCTGGCTAAAGTTAATGTTAGTTAACTAACAAAGTTAGTTTGCTAATTCCACCCGACACTGGGTGACACCGGTTACAGATATAACGAGCCGAACAAGTTGTCAGTCATCTGGCGAGAGCAGTGTGCTTTCCTACGCTGTGACGAGAGTGTGTGAATGAAACATTAAGTTGTTACATTTCACTAATTTTACTCCTGTCATCTTCCCATTCTTCCCCGCTTATGTATACAGGGAGAACTGGCATAACCCCGTTATTCACATGCTGTGCATGGAGACGCACTGTTTGGATGCCGGAGCAGACTTGTAGTAACATGGCTGAATTACGTCTGTCAGATTACAGAAACAGTGAACAGAGCTATCAGTTTACTGTCACATACTGCGGCTGCTATTCACATCCAGCTTCTGCACATATATATATATATATATATATATATATATATATATATATATATATACACACACACACACACACACACACACACACACACACACACACACACACACACACACACACACACAGCAGGCAGGTTTCCTCATCCTGAACAGGATCCTCCCGGGCCATGGCCAGAATTTCTGACCCATGGATCTCTGTTCTGGATGTGTGTTGATGTGTGTGACAGATAGAGGTCTCTCTATTCCCAGCTCAACTGCCATGAATACAAACACAGACAGAAAATGAACCCTTGTTTGTCCATCCACACAAACACACACACACACACAGACACACACACACACAGACTTTCTGAGGCTAAGCGTCCTCACAGATGGAAAGTAAAATATGTGGCTCGTGAAACTAGGCTTGAATGTTGCATGTGTGTGGTGTGTTTGCTGGAAATTGAGTGTGTTTGAGTAAATGTTTAATGGTGTTTATAGTGTGTAGAAGTAGGTGTGGTCATTACAGAAGATACTGGCAAAACCCTGCATGCTGCTGGAAGAGTCGTGTGTGTGTGTGTGTGTGTGTGTGTGTGTGTGTGTGTGTGTGTGTGTGTGTGTGTGTGTGTGTGTGTGTGTGTGTGTGTGTGTGTGTGTGTGTGTGTGTGTGTGTGTGTGTGTGTGTGTGTGTGTGTGTGTGTGTGTGTGTTAAAACCTGCGATACACAGGACTTCCTCAATTAAACACTTCTGTTTCCTCTCTCGGTTTCCTCTCTTCAAACGAAGGTTGACGCTGCTCCCATATCTGACCAGTACACCCAGTAATACAGATCACTGGCTTAAGCTAAATCTCTCACTGGTATCCTTTTTAACTCTACTCTATTTTTGACTTTCTGAGTCCAAAAATAGAACACGCTTCACCTCGAACATCACCCAAATGTACAAATAAGTTAATTATGTCAGTTAAAAATACAACTAAGTTGCAAGGAAGTCAAAGGTCAGATCATGAAAATGTAAGACTGTCATTAATTTAAGTGCACACTGCCATGACTTAACATTTGATTACAGTTATGATTTGGCTCTGGTACTGATCTTTTTAAGCACGTGGATCAGGATTTACAGGAAGTCTGTCGCCTCACAATTCTTCATGGGGTTGGTTCTGGTAATTTTGTGGGAACAAAATGCTCCAAAATGTTTTTAGATTTAGTTGCATGTTGGGGTGCCGCAAGAGTTTGTATTTTTGCCTCATCAGGGGGGTTACATGGCATTTTAATTGGTGTGGTTTGTTCACTAAATTACAGCTGGTTTTTGAAGCGCGTGTCCCCAAAAGTGTGTTCTCAAAATAAAACTGCTTGCTTTTGTGTGCTCCTCGGTTCCATCTGGGTGCCGAGTGTGAGCGCCACACATCCAAATGTTTTTCAACCACCATAAATCCAAGTCAACTGGGAGGTGATGATCCGACTGGTCATCCATATTAGTTTTCCTGAAATTCAACAGTTTGTCAAGTGTTTGCCCACTAAACCCAACTCATCCCCCTCTGCATCTTCTCTTAATCCATGTCTTCATCAAGTGTGTTGAAGAAGCAAATATAATCAGCCAATTTTTGTACCAAACTCACCTGAGAGAGAAGTTCTTGGACAAGACATGAGGCAGTAGCTAGGATTTTAAAGATTTCGACTCACCAAAAACTGCTGTAAATCGTTCTTATGTACACATTTGTACACATCTAACTATATTTTCAACAAACCTTCTCTTCCTATACTGTATGATAATCTACTGTCTTAAACCTTGTGTTCCTGTCGACCATGCAACTTTTTTTTTGGATAAAAAATTTAAAAAAAACTTTCAACGCTGTGGTCGTCTTTTTCAAAACTTTTGATGTTTTTTCCAAGTTTTTTCGTCACTTTTTCCGATGTTTTTGTCAATTTTTTCTGCGCTTTATTTGACGTTTTTTTTTTTTTTTTTTTTTTTATTGCTATAAAATTGAATTAGCTAATTTATTTGACTTGTGAAGAGCGTTGCATGGAACCATTCACATTATTTTTTTTGACAATTTGGTTGAAAGAAACCCAAATTTCTGATATAGAAACTTTCTTCTAAATTTGTGGGTTGTTAGTTTGTAGGAAAGCTCAAAAGTACGTATTACAGCTACGGTAGCTTTTACGCTTCAAAAAGTTGTTCTCTTGCTCTTTTCAATCTCCTTTTTCTGGGTGAAGAAGTAGAAGACTCCTTTTCCTGAAATTTGGATTTTGAATACGTGTGGTCCTCCATGTTTCCTTCTTCAAACTTGCCGGGGCTGGGAAGCTACGATACCCATTAGCAGCATTAGCAGCACCTGTGAGTTTATCATGTGACGGCGAAAACGCGAAAGGAGGAGCAGTATGTCCTGTATGTCCCTTACCAGCTAACGTATTTCAAGATGGAGCATGAATATGGAGCGTCTACCCCAGTTCATGCAAATGCAAATGTAAAATGTCAATTCAATTTCACTTCAATTCAATTTTATTTATTGTATCCAATCATAACAAGAGTTATCTCGAAAAGCCAATAGGAATACTTGGAATTGATGGTGGAGGTAAATATTCATGAAAAAGGACAAATTTGGGAACGGGCAACATAGATTTTGATAGTGAACAACTACAAACGTTACACACTGGACCTTTAAAGCCTTTTCATCAACAAACACTAAATCCCTTTATTTTAAGTTTTTGTCTAAAAAGATATTTAGTCAGGGCCTGTGTGTTATTGTAGAATGAAAACCCCCTCAGGTTGTTTTTAAACCCCCAAATCCACAGAAACAATTCTGAGGGCATGACTTTAGTGTCCTCAAGCCAACAACAGAAGGAAGAGGGACTCCCCCATGGAAGATCATCCCACCATCACTCCGACCTCCTGACTGGTTTGGATCTCTGGGCTTGTAGCTTGTACACAGCATTTTTAGGTAGCAACATTTGCTCTTGTACTGTAACTTCAAAGCTGGTGCGTGCCAACAAAATCCCCACCGCATGGCTATCGCGCCATCTCCGGAGCTATTTGTTGGCCCCGGCTGTGTTGACGGAGCGCTGATGAGATGCTTGGCTGTTTAATGTGTGTGTAATGTTCTGCTAATGTCTCCGATACAGCATTATCTGATCGGCTATTCTTGGCCAGAGACTAATGCCTGTGGTGATTACAGATGGAGATGAGAACAACGTTCCAAATATTGTTGGGTACCAAGGTGGAGCAAACGCTTCTGAACTTGTGGCACCCTGAAACGGAAAGTTCAGGGGTTTTAAGCCTAACAACAGCCGTTAAGTCCTGTCAGTGACCTTGTGTTGGGATAGCTCACTCATGGCAACAAATGTGAGAATGTCATCAGGAATCTTAATGCACCAATTGCATTATGGCAAACTGATACTGAGGTATTATCCAGATGATTGTCATATTATAAAGAGTAACATTTTTATTTGTTGTGCTCCATCAGTTTCACATGCAGTAAGTCCAGGGAGGGGAGGGAAGGGGGGATGGTCACAGAAAAGAAACCTGCTTCAGGCACTTTTAAGGACACATAGACTGGCAGCATCACGTCATTTGACGTACTGTTGGTGATCTGTTGATGCCCATAGCACACACCAAACATATTATACAGACTGAAGAAGTAGTCAAGGTACAGTGGCTAGGATGTGCCGATCTGGGGAGCGACGCCACAAGTTGACACGTCAAAATATATGGCTTGTGTAGTAGAGCAGTGTTTCTCAAATGGGTTACGTGTACCCCTAGGGGGGACTTTGGACTACTGCAGGGGTTAATTTCAAAAACATCAGTCACGCATAATTCCCTGAAATAAGTACACCATAACAATACACGGATTTAGTTATGGATTCTAAACATTTGAAGTAGCATTTAAGTGTTTTTAGGTGACAAGGTTGTATGTATAATATATCAGACACTGATGGTGGCGCGCTGTAATGTACCTCTTTATATAGTTTTTATTTATACCAAAAATGCTTTGCGCTGGTCAGGGGGTACTTGGCTGAAAAAATATTTCAGCAAGGGGGTAAATTATAGAAAAAGTTTGAGAACCACAGCAGTAGAGAACATGGGGGTTCAGACACTGCTAGCGTGTTGATTCCTGTATGTTTTTTCGAACTGTTGTTTTTGTCATGAGTACTTTCACATAATATTACAAATATTACGCAGCAAAAAAGCAGCATAATTTTTTTCACTTCAATTTTATTTACAGTGTCAAATCCCAACATACGTTATCTCAGGAGACTTTACAGTTAGAGTAGGTCTAGACCACACTATAATTTACAGAGACTCAAGAATTGAGCAAGCATTTGGTGCGACAGCAGCGTGAAAAAACTTCCTTTTTACAGACCGAAACCTTGGACAGAACCTTGGTGAGCCAATACTCTAAACTCAAGGCTCACTTACAATATGTTTTCTAGAGTTTTTAACTATATATAACCACTTGTACGACTAAAATTCCGAACTCAGATCAATACATGACACCCAAGCAAGTTCCATTCGCAGAAATAGGATGGTGGGATATGGTCAAGTGAACCTTGAGTTTAGAATATTTTATTAGATATTTGCGGCCAACGTCAGGAATGAACCTCCATGCTAGAAGGTCTCCCTGGACCACCTGTGATGGACTTTCTACACCGTAAAGGACTTTTCACACGGGGAGCGACACTTCGCCTGCGTAGTCGCTTGTAGTCGCTTGGATCGTGCTCACTGCGCTCCTCGTGTGAATAGACAGGCGGACAACAATCCGCGGGTAAATGCCTGGCTATCAATGTGTGGTAACCATGGGGATTCTGTGCACTACTGAATCCCTGCTGGGCTGCCGGTACAACTGAATGACATTAGCTGACTGGTATCCCATAACCCTAATCACAGGTCGATTTATAACAGGTTATACAGGTTCACTGGATTGCGCCCACTTGTCATGTCGCCTGTCAGATTGCCGGCGCCCCCTCTACCTTCCCGCTCGCCTCTCCTTGAAAATGAATTACAAGTGCAACAGTCACTCGCCGTGTGAAAAGGCCTTAACTCTCAAAAGACTATCATTGAATGCATGATATCGATCAGCGTCTGGCCGTAGGAACATTTTGATTAAATGGTGTTTTTGTAAAGTCACTTTGTCCTTTACACGTGTCTAGGTACAGCACATTTAATGGAGAAACATTTTACTTTTTTTGCGGCTTTGAAGGATTGATCGAGGAAGTCATTGCAGCATTGAGAAGCTTGAGTTATCGAGTTAACCTCAAGCACAAGGAGACAACATGTGAACTGGAATAACGCCAGCTACTATGGGGAAAATATATCAAGTGTTTATTAAGTCAGTATGACGCAACAGGGAGTTTCACCAAAGCAATCTAATTAATCTAAGGCGTGTTGATAAGTTCTGTAAATTATGGCTAAGAGAGACAGAGGGAGGGTAGAGGGAGGGAAAGTGATTTAGGAAAAGGGGGGTGGGGTGGGGGGTGTATAGAGAGACAAAGAAGGGAGAGGCAGGAACTATTCTGGCTACGATAACCATCAACAAACCAGACAGTCTTTCAGAGGTGGAAACCCAGATGTGTGTGCGCATGTGTGTGTGTGCGCGTTTCCCCTCAGGTCATGTAACATGTGGTAAGGAGGCTGTGTTTTTGCGGTAGTGTCCATTCAGGCTCTGGCTCCTGAGGGAACCTTCCAGCAGGAATGAACGCTCTTCCTCTGGGAGGCCCGTGTAGGAAGTGCAGCTTCCAGCGTGGAGGAACCGGCCTTCACACCCCCTGCTGCTTTTCACATTAAGGCCACGGCAGCTATGTTATGGGATATAACCGTTAATCTAATGTAGTTTATGGTATGCTACCGCTTCTGTTCATCCATTACATTGGTCAATTCAGCTAAACAAGGTTTGGACCCCATAACTTTAAGCGAAAAAAAAAAGTGCAGTTGATGTTTTAATATCCTGTGAAAAGCGTGAGATGTTTGACTGTCAGAATAACATAGTGGCACTCTTGACTCTTGATTTTTCCTAAAAGAAGAGTGTATTGCACCCGAAAACTTTAAGATGATGACACCCTGTAAATTGTAGATATTTATGGATACGTTCAGTGTATCTCATTCTAGCACATTCATATTACTTTTTAACCATCTTTCATAACCATTTCATCTATTGAGTTTGTTTTTTGGCTGAATGTCTAAGAAATGATTTCAAAGGGAAACTCTACATTAATACAGGAAAGCTGGTCAACGGCAACAACAGAAATGCTTAGAAAATAAAATGTCATATTACAAAGGCTCTGCTCTCATCATACAGATGCCGTTTTGGAGGGGCGATCAGGAGCAGTTTTGCTCTGTAATAAAAGCCCTCCTTTGTTGCCACATTCCCCTTGAATCCCTTCACTCTTCACCCCTTCCCCCATTTTTGTTTAACAAGGGACCTTTAATTTGGCGAGAAGGAAGCAATGATTTGTAGAGTATACTTTTCTATGGGCAGCCTGGGAAGTGTAGGTCAGTCTCTCTCTCTCTCTCTCTCTCTCTCTTCTTCTCTTCTCTCTCTCTCTCTCTATCTCTCTCCCTCTCTCTCTCTCTCCCTGCTTGTCCCATGCAAAACCCAATAGGTAACACATGTGGGACTAAAACTGCCACTGGACTCCTCGTCATCACTCACCCTCTCTGTTCCTTTCCCCTAATCATTCTCTCTCTCGCTCGCTCGCTCTCTTTCTTTCACTTCCATGCTCACTCACTTTCATACTGTAGAAATCAGCGACAGGATGCAGAAATAATCTATCTACTCTTCATTTTGATCAAGGGCAAAAAATAAGATTTTGCAAATATAGAAACGAGAGTCCTTATTTTCTTGCACTCATGGGAAGCAGTAAATTAGTTTGTTCTCGTAGTAATTAATCCTTTGGACTATGCCTTTGGCAGTGAATTATAGCTGAACTAATTTACATATTTGTGTTATATTAACATTGAATCATAATTTTCTGTTTGTTCTGCTGCCTCCCAGGCTGTCTCTTGGCTTCTCTCAGTGCACCCTCCTGATATGTTAGCCAAATCTCCTGGGTGATGCACAGACTGGACTGGATGTCTACACAGGAGGTGTAGCCAGAGCAGCGTGTTAGCAGACCAGCTGCAGCAGCTTCAGTAAAGGCAGCTACACACCGGGCCGATAATCGGCCGTTGGACAGTCTGGCGAGGTCGGTGATTCGAGTCTGTTCGGTGTGTTCTGTGCCGTCGTCCGTCTGAGGGGCTGTCTGCGTTCATTTTGGCCGACCTGACATGTTCAGTCGGACACAGGGCTCAGCCGGAAATGGGGAGCGGAATGAGCGAGAGTCTCAAAATCTGAAGAAAATCTTTTAAACTGACCTTTGTTGATCTGAAATGAAGACAGATTCAGCAACTGCACGGCCTATTTCTCCCTTAAAATGTTTTCAGAAACATGTTCCAGTGAACTATTTTAGTACAATCTGAGATCATATTCTGAACGAGCCGCCACGACAGTCTGGCTTTGAATTTCCGGAGAAAACAAACCCATGTGACGCGTTCGTCCAATCAGCTGCCGGTTTTCATTTTTTTAGGCAACAATACAGAGTAGCGCCGCCTGCTGTTATTGAGACGTATTACGTCTCGTCTCTTTGGTGTGTTCTGTGGCACTTTTTGGTCCAACTCAGGGAGACTGATCAGTCCAACTGGCTTTTCTGCCGACGGTTGGCCGTCTGGTTGGTGTGGTTGGTGTGTAACCGCCTTTAGTCTGTGTCTGCACAGCATGTGTTCAGGCACAGTATTGATTGTAGGTCACCCGTGTATAGGCAGTACTCTGAGCCCAAAACTCCAGCCCTGAAACTCTTTTAAAGCATCTTGTTTACAGCGTTGATTGGAAAACTATGAGAAACAGTGGTAACTCTCTGTTTTACTGTACATTGTACTTTGCTTAAATTCTTGATGAAACTTTTTTCCCTTTTCTCTGCGGAAAAATTGCATTCAGTTGTCACGTTTGTGGATCTTGGGGTAGCTTCTGTGTGTGTGTACGTGTGTACGTGTGTGCGTGTGTGAGAAAGAGAGAGTTTATCAAAGGAGACGTGTCAATTAGCTGGGGGGTACAAAAGGCAGAGCCTGAGGTTAGAGGTCAGGGCGGGGGGATTCGTCAGCTGTCACTAACTATAAAAACGTACTCTGTGTGTGTGTGTGTGTGTGTGTGTGTGTGTGTGTGTGTGTGTGTGTGTGTGCGCGATGCCGAGCGCCTCGTTACGGGTCAATAGCTACTGAGCCGAGACTGAGAACACATGCTTATACACACACACACACACTCCCAGTCCCAGCTCACTGTGTGTGGTGACTCCTGCTGAAAGACAGACAGCACAAAATTAAAAAAGGTCATCATTACTTTTTAAAGACCCATGTTGTATTTTTTCTTATTGAGTAACATTTTAACTATTGAATTGAGCTATTGTAAAGACTGTCACAGTCACAATACTGGAAAATGAACCTGCCATTTTACTCGATTCAGTCAGTTCATTACCAGCAACTCAGCAAGTTTTTCCCATTTCTTTCAGCATATATTTTGAGTTAATCTTTAAAGGGGAGTAAGTGAGTGAAGGCCAAGTTCAGTCATCTGAGAATCAGCAACAAAAACACACTTTCTTCTGGATTTGAAAAAGATCTTAACTTTGTGCTGTGTATTAAAATATTACTACCCAGAAAAACAAAAGAACAAAAAAATATGTTAAAAGCATCCACTAGCGTACATCATCGGCCAATAAAATGTGTCCCGACTCCTTCAACTAACAATAAAAACCCAGCTGGTTTCAACTCAGGCTTGTCTGCTGATGTGATTGTTTCATAGAAGCGACTCAATCAAAAACAGCTTTTTAAAATGGTTGCATTTTAGAGAATGCTGCAACTTTAAGTCCTGCTTCACATTTGACCCTATACCATACTTACTGAACTGTAGTTATTCACACACAGTTTTCGTGCACAATGAGAGAATATTATTGTCAGTTCCAGTGTACTCACCAAATAAAGTAGTTTAGATAAAGTTGACGACTGCTTCTGTTTTTTGCTGTCTGACTTTGTTATACTGATGTTGATTTCAGCCATTACTGTGGTGTGTTAAGTGTTAGTCAATAGAAATGATGGCCAAAACTACAATCTAATAAACCCCAATTATCCTTTCAATAAAGCTTACTTTAAACCTGTATTATGTAAACAAGGGAAAAGCTAAATGTCAAACTAAATGATGACTCTGATGTAATGATTTCAGTTTTCCAAAGTTCACATTGAGACTTTTCTAGAGGTCTGGAAAGTACCTGTTCCTCTGAGAGCTTAAGGCTTTTCTCTAGCAGAGTGAGAAGTGATCAGTGTCAGTAGAAAGAGTCAGGTTCAGGTCTCTCCGTGTTGGCAACTGCTCAAAACAAAGTACAGGCTTTAGACCGCAGACAGAAGCATTATGGGTATATAATAATAATGCCTCCTTCACTCTCCGTCCTCTCTCTCTTTACTTCTCACGCCCTCCATCCCTCCTTCCAGCTCTTCCTCTTTTCTGCCTGCAATTTGTGTGTGCGCCCAGTAATAAGAGCTGTGTGTGTGTGTGTGTGTGTGTGTGTGTGTGTGTGTATGTGTATGTGTATGTGTATGTGTATGTGTGTGTGTGTGATCACAGAGGACATGATTAGTTTCCTTCATTAGGCCAAAGGCTGGGCTTTGCTCCATGGCAAATATTGGGCCATGGAAATGAGAGACATTTACGCATACACACACACACACACACACACACACACACACACACACACACACACACACACACACTCTCTCTTTTTGAAAAGACACACCTCTAACACTCGTCTAATATGCACTCACAGTCCTGGACAGGACGTTCCACTATTATTCAACAAATGGTCAAACGCACACTCAAACAAACACACACACACACCTTGAAATGCACACATAAACCCATGCAGTTATATCCACACACACATTCTGACCAAATTCTGACACTCTCCTTCACATGCCGAGTAAACATACACACTCTCAAAATCAAAACTCTTCAAACACACACACACACACACACACACACACACACACACACACACACACACACACACACACACACACACACACACACACACACACACACACACACACACACACACACTTTCTGGCTTAATCCACATTTCCCAGCTCCACCACACACACTCAAACACATCCCCATGGAAAGCACACAAACACACACACACACACACGTGCCAAAGCAAATGAGTGCAGGTTGTGGCTCGACGGTGTGTTCCCTTGGCTTTAATTAATTCCAGCGATTAATGAGACGTAATCAGTTGGGTGGGTGTGGGTGTGAGAGAAAGAGCTGATGATTTAGTCCACAAACAGCCAAATAGGAGGACAGGTTACCTGCTCTTACTGCTACTTTTGTCACTAATACTGTGTACTACTAGGGCGTTCATGCAAAAATGTTGTTATTTCTCCAAAGTATTTTCTGGATTTTCAATTTATACACCCAAGATTTTCAACCGCAGAGTAACGTCAGATAATCTGCCTCCTGTTTACACCGGCACACGCATGGCCAGTGTATGAGAATGGTCATGTGATATGCATTGTCAGACGTGTTAATATGTACGGAGATGAGTTGTAGCTGTAGCCTAAGAGGGGGCAGCCCTAGTTCCTACTAGGGTGACTAGATGAGAATGGGTAAAATTCAGGACGAGACTGGGGGGGATTGATTGGAATTATTCATTATTTTTATTCAGGAATTTAACTGTCTGTCAAGTCTGCTCTTTAACATCAGCAACAGCCAATCCAATTACTCCTTCTCGTGGCTGCCTGCACTTAACATGAATTATTTTTATTCAGAAACTCAACTGTGTTGTCTTGTAAACCCGAAAATACAAATAAAGAAATCATTAAAATCATGAACTCAAGTGATGACGGGAGCTGCATGCTGCAGGACGACTCAGTTAAATATCACCATGACCAGTTTTTAATGTTCAATCGGACTACAACTACTCGACAGTCTGCTCTTAAAACTTTGCTCTAATTTTTGGGACAATTAGGCCAGGATTCGGGATTCGGGACAACTGCTTGGATTTCGGGACTGTCCCGAATTTTTCGGGACGTCTGGTCACCCTAGTTCCTACACTATAACTAGTAGCAGTAGTTGTAATAGTTGCATTTACAGGAGTAGTAGAAGTGTAAGCAGAAACTATTATTACTACCACTACTACTTTAAGTAAGCTGTGCAATCGAATTTTGAGCGTGATTTCGGCTCCGAACGATCACAAAACAATCAAACCAAGAACAACTATTATTTTGCACATTACTTTTGCAAATAAACTCTTATTTTGTCTTGTGTCGTGAAAGGGAATTCAAATAGTTCAAGCAGGAAAAGTAATAATTTCACGGTTCAAGGTGTTTTCACTGTCGATTGGTTTAACTGTTTCACTGTTTTTTAAGTTCAATAAATGCAACATCTTTCCAAAAGTTAATAAGCAATCGTATTAAATAATTGGGATTTTTCAGTATTGACCAAAATAATTGTGATAGTGATTTTTTTTCCATAATCGAGCAGCCCTGAGTGCAAATCCTACTACTGCTATCACGCCTGCGAGTTCTATGTCCAGTGTTCACCACCCATACTACTTGCAGTTGACCATTATGTACCACATCCAACAGCCATTATGTCTAAAAACACATGTACACATGCACGTGTCATCGGACGTTTGAGAGATACATACTAGAAACCAAACATACTTTTTTTTAACATACACTGATGCTCGTTGGTCAGACCAGGAATGTGCAAATACAAGCCTCTGTTCCCTCACTTACATACTGTATGCACAACACACACACACACACACACACACACACACACACACACACACACACACACACACACACACACACACACACATGTTATGTGCTGAGCTGGTGCTGCGCTGGCTGGTAGAGGAGGAAGAGGGTTTAACTCAGACAAAGACAGCCAGGCTCCGCCCACAGGAAGAGACTGCCGCGGTGGACACCAAACCTGACCTCTCCACTGTGTGTGTGTGTGTGTGTGTGTGTGTGTGTGTGTGTCTGTGTGTGTGTTTGACCGGAGAGATCCAGCATACGGACAGTGTCAAGCTAATATGTGTGCATGAGCTCATTTCAAGACTCTTAACAAACAACTGTCTCACACACACACACAGACACACACACACACACACACACACACACACACACACACACACACACTGAGCTTTGTGCTGCTGGTTGTATAGTAAGGTTTGGCGTTAGGAGGGAACCTCCCTTAGATAGAGGCCCTATACATACACACACACACACACACACGCACGCGCGCACACATACACATAGGGCTATTTTTCCATCATTTGCGGTGCAGGGAGCTATGTGCCGATGTTTATGACACTGTATGTCTTTCTGGAAAGATGTAAAGCTGCTGTGTGTGTGTGTGTGTGTGTGTGTGTTAGAGATATGGCAGTGTGTGTGTGTGTGTGTGTTGAGGAACGAACAGTTTTCTTGGAAGCTTTGACGTCTGTGTTTGTGTGTCTGCGGTGTGTGTATGTCTAGCTCGGTTTATGTGTTAGTCCGTTTATCACTGTGTGTTTTTGGAGAAAGTGTTTATGCAGTCAAATTGGTCTTCCCTTTTTAAAAGCATGTAGTTGGTTAGATGGCCTGGCTCTGCTGGCTCTGGCTTTGTTTCCTGTTTTTCATCAGCCAGCATCACTTTTCTTATATATAAGTACTGATATGTAACTGAAACGATTCCTTGAGTAACTCGAATAATTTGATTACTAAAAATGCTCGATGCTAAATAATTTGCTTCAAAGCTTCGTTTAATTAACGTTACCAATGTTGTATCGCTCACGGTGTTTCCGCACGGAGGATTATTACTGTCGCACACCGGGCTGCCGGTGTAATAATGTGATAACAAAATGAAGGAAGAACGTAAGAGGCTAAGAGAAGAGACAGGCTGGAGAAAACGACAGAAAGTGTCCAAAGTTTGAAATCCGTTCAAACGTAATTACAACTAAAACTCTGTACAGTGTGTCTACTGCAAAATGGAACTAGCTTACCACAATAATAGCACGTCAGTGCTTCAGCATCTCAACAGAAAACATTTGAGTCTAACTTAATCATCCGTTCCACAAAGTGGACCCAACGAAAGTAAATCACAGAGTGGTATGGACAATGAAACTACACCAAACACAACAACCACCAAAAAACAAAGACAAGAAAATACGTAGTGGTGACCACGATCTGATCTAAAGAGCAGACTTGTTGACTATCCCTCCGGAAAAACAGCTGACTGTTGTGCACCATTTTCTCTCTCTCTCTCTCTCTCTGTCTCTTCACAGAGAAACAGCTGATCAACGATATACTAGCATTAGTGTAACAGAGCTGTGTAGCATTGTAATCAAATATATAAATTAAAATAGGTTGAGTATAACTAATATTTACATATATGCCTATATACAGATCAGTCTCACGTTGGAAAGTTAATTTGCACAACTTAAGGTAATGATTGTGTATGTTTAATCTATGCCTTAGTTTGAGGTTGTTATTGCATTTCAGAAAATGTTTTCTTTAAAAAATATGTAATATGGCATTTAAATGCACTTAATATGTTTAGTTTTTTGAGAGATGATATTGTAAGCAATGTAGGCAATACAAAATTAAACCAAACTATTGTATATTATTGCTCTTCAATAAAACAAAAGTATTTCTTATCCGATTACTCGATTAATCGATGGAATAATGGATGGAATACTCGATTACTAAACTAATCGATGGCTGCAGCCCTAATCAGTACATATCCACATCAACGCTGTTATCCATGCTTCTCTTACTTTGTATTTGTCTCTGAAGCGCTAACTCCCAGTGTCCTGTTATAGAATACGGTTGTGTCTAAATGCATTGGATCTAACATCTATCTGTAAAAGAGTTGGTCTGAATTAGTCAAATCAAGTCAGTACCATAATTATAAAGGGAAAAACATACAAGTTCAAACTTTTTAGCCATGCTAATAGTACGGCCCTAATGGCTCTTTGGTCCCGACTGAGATATCTCAAAATCTACTGTATGAATTGCCGTGAAATTTTATGATCCCGAGAGGATTAATCCTAATGGTGATTGATGATTCTGCTACCAGCATGTCAAAGTATTCACTTTCCCAGTGAAATATCTCAAAATCTACCACATGGATTGGCACAAAATGGTGCACGGGACATTTATAGTTCCCCGCTGTTGTCTTTCATTGACACTTTTATTTTAGCACTCACAATGAGGTTGACACTGTTGTTTTAAAGGAAATGTCTTAATAGCTATTGGATGGATTGAAATTTGGGGCAGACATTCATGTTTCCCTTAATTTGTCCAGTGCTTTATGACTTAATTAATGACCACTTACCTGCAAAACTAATGACCTTACCATCAGCTTACCTCAAACGGGTTTCATGCATCATATCGCTGTTCAGAACACAAGAAGCATGAAACACGTTTCAGCTGCACTGTTTTTTTTTTTTTGTACAAATATTAGCAAGCAGCTCACTAAACTAAAGTGTTAACATGTTACACATTATACATGCTGAACATCAGTATGTTAGCATTGTCATTGTGAGCGTCTTAGCATGATTACATTAACATTTGGCTCAAAGATGAGAAAAGATAAACTGTATTGATCCCACGTTGGGGAAATTTAAAAAAAAATATGACCTTGTTTTACACAACATTTTCATGAATCATGGATGTGTTGATGACATAAATGAGGAAATATTAGAGGACTTAAGGAGATGTGATGTTAAACTGCATGTGCCGATGCCACTTAACCCAAATGCCCGAGCATCAGCAGCAGCAGCACGGGAGAGGAGAGACAGAAGGGTGAGGTCATTTCGGTCTAATGTTAGACTACATTGCAAAAATATCCCCATGCATTCATAACCTCGTGATTCAGTGAAAGTGAGCCCAAAACATCGGAAAGTATGTTTTTGTGACATTTCTTTATTTACATTCTGTCAAAAAGAAAAACCAATAGCAAACGTCGGTCTCCTCGGTTGTGAACCGCTCCCGGCGTGCGCCCATGGATGTATTAAGAGCGTGCGCCTAGCAAATCCGCCGTTATAATAGCAAATCCGCCATGCAACAAGCGCACCTGCTTTTAAAGGGAATGTGAGATAACGCTCTGATTGGTTTATTGCATGTTACGCCCAAACCACACCTATGAGTAATGTAGCTACTTCAGACCAACCCATTTTAGATTGGCGTTGGGCCCAAGAGTCATTTATCCCGCCGGTATAATAGTAACAGAGCCCGAGATCCGCCCACAAAGCTACTTGCGTTTGATACTTGCGTTACAGATCGTTAAAATAGGACCCTTATCTTGTTTTATTATGAAGTGCTAAGTTTTATAATAACTTTATAATAATGGGTGCTGCAGCCCCCCCACTTCCCAAACCCATGCTACTGTACAGTCTCCGTCTTTGAGATGGAGGTGTTTGTTCCATTGAGACACAGTGTTTCTCCAAAGGGCCTTCGTGATTGAGCCATACCTAGTTCTTTAGGGATTTATTATGCAACTGCGAACCCTCTATACCAAACACATAACAACACAGTAGTTACCAACCTTTCTGTTGGTCTCTACCATATGTGGATGAATGGCCCTTCAGGCTTGAAAACACAACAGAACCAATCATAAGAAAGATGTTCATGAAACACATTTCACAGATTCCATGTTGGTTCATGCTGCTCTGGAAGTGGCTCAGACAAATTTTTGGAATCACTGAGGTTAAGATAGCTGAGGTATAATTATACGCGTGGTTCTTTGTCAAATCACCAAACTGAGCATTCCTGCACAGTATTTTTTTTTATGGGTCAACCACACACACACATTTATGTTCCTTGAAATACTTTGTCACTTTTGGTGCAGGCTGTTTTTGTTGTTGGCTTCCAGCAAGGGTGCACACTTGAAAGCACACGTGCTGTAGATGTCAGCGTACATTAAGAGAGACAGAGAGAGATATAATGGGTAGACTGCGCGACAAAGCATTCAAATGTACGCTCTAGTTTATACACAAACATCAGAACATCCCCACACACAAACATGTTATTTTATATTATATCATATTTCCACATTTTTGGATGCAATTTTCAAAGCATGCAAGTATCCGGGTGGAATGCAGACACACACGCTCACACACACTGACACACTGGTAGATATCCCCTTGAGTACCCTGTCACTATTGGATGTACACATCAAAGCCTACAATGCCTGTTATGTGTGTGGCGACAGACGGCAATTAACTGGGAACATCCCAGTGGGACCAGTACGGACTGACTCCATCAATCAAAGCCAATCTGCTGCAACCACCGGAATGTCTGCAGGGAGCTGGCAAGCTAACACTTTGTCAACACAGGCGTGTACGTGAGGGTGCGTTTGTGTTTGACATTCATAACAAAATCTTTGTTTGGTAATTTAACATGCATAATCATGTAGTGGCATTATAATTGTTGAGCATTTATGATATGGTGTTGTTGGTGGGTGATCAGAAACCATTTTAAATATAAGAAACAGTTAGACCGGGGTGGCCTATAGGGCAGTGATCCCAACCAGGGGTAGGGGGTACTTCTGCTGTTGCCAGGGGGAAGAGAGAAATGATGATTTGATTAAAAGAAAACATCATCTGTAACACCTGAACACTACATGTTGCAGTTAAGTAAGAGTGCTTAAAATCTAGTAAGCAAGCACAGAAGTTAAACAGGTAGTTAGCTAAAAATAAATAGCTAAGAGTATTGATTAAACAGTTACTAAAAGTGGGCCTACTGACTAAACAGTTCAGATAATAAGATAAAAGTAATGGATAAATGGTTCGAACATTCAAACTTTTATATAATGAATAGTGTTATACTAGCCTAACAAGCCAGACCCACATCAAGATGTCTGGGAACTCACCATTGACAGGGCTCAATCCAAGGGGCGGGATAGCATTACAACCAGGCAGAGCAACGAAGAAGGTAGCGGAGCTAGTTGATAGATTAAACTTTTGCCGTATCCGGTCGGCAAAACTCTAAACACATCTTCCTTTTTTAAGAATGACTTCAGTCTTCCAGAGTCAATGTCGATTCGAAAGACCGCTGTTCGCCAGCAGCAGCAGCCACGAGCCCGCCCACCGACGCTATACACGATGTGATTGGCCCGGCCAGAGTTTGGTTTTTCCAGCTCGCAAGCCAACGGAGAGTTGCTAGACTGACTGACTCAGGGTGCGTCTAGATTTCTAGGCTAGTTTTATACAGTTGGAACATACATTGGGAATTGATAAAGGGGTATGTGAGTTCCTCTTTAGGGCTGTGGGGGGACCTCAGACCAAAAAGGTTAGGATCACTGGCCTAGGGGCTAAGGTGCTGACCATGGAGCAGCCTGGGACCTTTGTTGCACGGCATTCCCCATCTCTCTCCCTTCATTATCTCTCAATTTACCGCTATCAAATAAAAAAAGGATAAAAGTCTAAAAATTCAAATAAAAGTAATTTCAAGTTTCTGTCAGAATAGCTGGAAAAATGTCCCAAAAGTCCCAAATATTAGATGTCTGAGCATCCCTATATGCACAGCTTTCAAAATGGCAACAGTACTGCAACGTGACATTAACATAATTCCTACACAAAATAAACATGTTTCGAGAATTTTGACAATAACTTGCATATTGATGTCATTAATGTGCAAAACCTACATTATATTCCTTTTACTGATCAGATATAGGCCTACGTGTCATTCAAAATGCACACATGCACTCACACATTCGGTGGCGACAGACGGTAGCCAAAGGGGGTGTGTGTGTGTGTGTGTGTGTGTGTGTGTGTGTGTGTGTGTGTGTGTGTGTGTGTGTGTGTGTGTGTGTGTGTGTGTGTGTGTGTGTGTGTGTGTGTGTGTGTGTGTGTGTGTGTGTGTGTGTGTGTGTGTGTGTGTGTGTGTGTGTGTGTGTGAGATAGAGAGGGGATATCAAGGGGTTAAGCAGGGAAGTGCTGGAGCCAGAGAGATTGACCCAGACATGACCTGTCTATGAGAACATGGTTTAAACCTACTCACACACACACACACACACTGAGCGGGTCATCCTGAAAAAAGATGGAAAGATGGAGGAAGAGATAAAAGATGGCTCGTTTTTACTGCTGAAGTTGTAATATAATATAATATCCTCCAACTTCCTGTTATTTTACAGCCCAGACAACACCATCACAAAGACAGATTTATTGCTGATAATTAGACAAAGAAATATTAAATTAAATACATGCTAAACATATGATGAAAATAAATGCATGTATATATAGACAAATGAAAATAACAATCAATATGTCAAATATATTTAGCTTTTAAGTTTCTGTTCTTAAAGGTTTTGATGCATCTTCACTCATTTTATAGTTTCTCTGGGATTAAAGAAACAAACTATAGGAATGTAAGGGTAGATCCTGCAGTGCAACTTGTTTTCCTATAAGGAAATTGTGTCCTTTAAAAGAAAATCTCAACCTAAATTGCTTCAAGCATCAGCCACTTGTTCAGTCTGACCTCAAACTTACTTCCTGGCATTTGACCAATCAGATAGCGTCAGATAAGCCATCGCCAGTTTAGGAGCACATTGGCCGTGAACGGGCTGAGATGGGGCCTATTCATCATCATCAGCCATTAGTTTGGATTGTATTTAAGATTGTGTCTGTGTGTGTGTGTGTGTGGCTGAGTTCAAACACTATAGTGTGTTTATGGGAATATGTGGCAGTGTCAAATCATTTCCATAATTTTGTGTTTATGGGTGGGAATGATTTGTTTATCTGTGTGTGTGTGTGTGTGTGTGTGTGTGTGTGTGTGTGTGTTTGTGCGTGTGCGTGTTGTCTCTACATGTTAAATTGTTGGAACAGACGAGCTACAGTTTAGTCTTCTCCCCCCATGTTTCACACACACACACACACACACACACACACACACACACACACACACACACACTCTCTCTCTCTCTCTCTCTCTCTCTCTCTCTCTCTCTTTGATGTCTCTTGGTCTCGTGGATCAGATGATCCATAGAGAAGCAGGAGAGTTGTTTATGAGCTGTGGATGAAAAGCATGTCATTG
The DNA here is from genome assembly GCF_004354835.1 of Perca flavescens. Lineage (NCBI taxonomy): Eukaryota > Metazoa > Chordata > Actinopteri > Perciformes > Percidae > Perca > Perca flavescens. Next base: position 7,520,246 of record NC_041336.1, on the reverse strand, counting down.
CAGTTGTTGTGTGTGTGTGAATGTTGCTTTGGTTACGTCTTGGCATCGACATCAGACCCAGTCTCCATAAAATCTCTGAGCTGATGTTGAACCTGTGAACTGTCGGAACACTCTGCCTCCGCTCACTGACTCTTTGTGCTGTGTTATTTGCCAAAAAAAAACCCTAAAGAAAGAGACTGTGTTGCTCTGATTCTCTGTTCATTTATGTCTCTAAAATCATTCCCAAAATGACAAGAAACGGTTTTCATTTCTACGTTTTGCCACAATGCCGAAAATCCTCTGAAAATAGGATCATTTTAGATCAAGAAAACTGTCCACTAACATTGAATAAGTAGAATAAAGTTAAGTATATACATCCGCAACTCACACTGGAAACTTTCTTGCCGTCTTTATTAACAGAGACGTTTCAAGGTGCCTGTGGAAAGTCAAAATGTCAACAATAATAAAGACTACAGAGGGGTTTCCAGTGTGAAGCTACTTACTGTGTGATTACCAACACATTTACACACTCTATTTGTTTACAAAGGGCAGCAGAGGAACACTAATCAATAATAATGGAGATATTTCACACAAATGATCAGAAGTGGACTGACATATATATGTGGCGGCCCTCTCTCAGGTGGTCCCAGTGGTCTTATATAATGTGTGTGTGTGTGTATGTGTGTGTGTGTATGCGTGTGTGTGTGTGTGTTCTCGGGATCAGGGACACATTGGATTGTTTATAATTGCCATGGCAGCGATAGAGTTTTGTGTGTGCATGTATGTTTGGTTAAGATGAGCTGATGGCTCTGGTAGGATAAAAAAACACACATACGCACACACACGCACACATACACACACACACACACACACACACACACACACACACACACTGTTAGTGCTGTTGCTGCTAATGAGCAGATGTCGCCAAAACTCACTGTCACCCTGTCCACAGTGTGATGCTGAGGTCATACTACCACACAAACACACACACACACACACACACACACACACACACACACCCAAAAAGCACATACTCACTGACCCTCCTTGACTCCAGTAGGGAGCTGTCAGAGTTAAATAAAGCTGGATGTCCTATTTAAAGTAACATTGTAGGGTTTGATCACATTTTCTGATCACACCAGAGAAACTCTATACTACTGTACATCAGTTACAATTGTATGTTTTCGAGTGTCACACTTTCCTCTAGGGCTGCACAATATATCGTATTTTTTTTTTATCGTCATCACAATATCAACTTGCACTCAGAGATTTTTTGTTAGTTGAAAGTAAATATCAGTAGAAAACTGCACTTTAATATAAAAACTGTCATTCTTTTTTTTAGTGTTGCCTTTTACATTCTATTCAATTCAATGTTCAGTTTGTTCGATAAAAGAATGTTGGAAAAGATTTCCTTTCATTTGTTTTAAATTCAACAAGCAATTTGTTGTATTGTAGAAGAATGCTGAAATCATCAGAAAGGCAGAACGGAGTACACTCTAACGCTAGTTTATTTATCGCAAGTAATATTGTTATCACGATGTTCAACAACATGATCGCATATTTTCCTCACATGGTGCAGCCCTACTGTCCTCTTTCTTCTTCTTCTCCCCCTTACCTGCTCTCCTTCCAACACTCGCTCCTTCACAGAGCCAACACTCAGCGTGCTCGAAGAACTTTTTACAGAACATAAACCTGTCGTCACACGGCATCATTACTTTGTCATCCAGACCAGCAGCGCTCTTTTCTTTTCCCTTTTCATCTATCTGTTTTCACTTCACTCACTTCCTCCTTCTTTCCCTCCTCCTTTCTTCCTCCTGTTTTCCATCGGTTGATCTTATTTTTCCTCACTTGTTTTTTTTTTTTCTTCACCTCATTCTTTCCTAAAACTGGATGCTCTCACGCACGCACATTAATATCTCTCGCTCATTCTGCTCCTGTTACGCGCACACACGCGCGCGCACACACACACACACACACACACACACACACACACACACACACACACACACACACACGGTCACGCACCCAAATTCCCCTGCACATGTTAAACTTGGCTCGGATCTCAGAAAGCTGGAGCAAACCTGCTAAGTGCATGTGTGTCTTTATTTATACGTCTTTCCAGTAAAAAATTGTTGATGTACATTGATATTACGTGAAGATAATTCCCCCGATAGTAACAACAATATGTTTTGTTTTATTTATTTTTTGTTTAGCGTCTGCCTCTTCATATCTGTATTATGCTTTTGGGCGTAATCCACACGTACACTGTTTTTTTTATGTAAACGTAGCTTTGACAGTGGATGGCTTTGAGAGTCTTTGCAAAAAGATGAGATCATCAGGCCTTTTCGGTTCCTCCCTCTCTCTCTCTCTCTCTCTCCCTCCATGCCCATCCATCTTTTCTCCCCTTCTTCCCCACACAGATGCCATAAATTACCACACACACACACACACACACACACACACACACACACACACACACACACACACACACACGGAGTTGTAACAGCAGAGATAAATGTGCGAGAGAAACAAAGTGTGAAAAGCAGATGGAGAAACGAGAGCTGATAAGAGAGGACAGGTCGGTGATGTCATCCCATATAAAACAAGTATGAAAGAAAGGTAGATGTGGAAAGTGTCTGAGGTAATTTTCTCATAATTCACGTCATGCACCATCCGTTGAGTCTCACTGCATCTCGACAGTGATCCTGATACTCAGCTGCCTGAAACTCCCTTTCAGCTGTGTTTATGTCCGTCTTATGATGAATCGCACTGATGATTGCCGTCACGTGGGAGAATGATTATTCATGTCAGTCAAGATCCTAAGGCTACATTTGCATTGCTATGTTTTGGTTTAAAAATTAATATATTTTGCTACTTTCACACCTCACATTCACACTGCTCCTGTTTAGTTTAGAGCCTTTAAACCGGGGAAATTCGGAAACACCTCTGACCCCCGTTTTGGTTTGAATTCTGCGGGGGTTGTGTTGCAGTCTCAACGGCTGCAAACGGAGACCTTTTGGCAACACCGACGCTGACGCCAACGTTTCGCCGCCTGATTGGGCCATGGCGTCTCGTTCTCTGTGACTAAGCTACTGATGTTACCATGGCAACTACCAGCAACGGGCAGAGTATACATGCCTCCTGTTTGCCCACGCGCACGCCCAGTATACGAGAATGTTGATTGAGATGTGTGGTTTGGGCGTGTTAGTTTAAATGGAGATTAGTTCTTCTACTGGAGCTAAAAAACAAACAAAAAAAATCGCTTTTGGCTCAAAACTCCACTTAAAATCCCAAACGTACCAATGTAATTGTAGCCTTAGTTTGTGCTACCAGAGTAGTACCTGTTGGATTGCTGGGGATTCATTATCAGGTATTCAAAGGCACCTCAGCAGGTCTGAGGGGTTAACCCCAGGTCCCCTGATTATTGGTTTATCTCAACTATATTTTGTGTACACCCTAACCACAACCCTGTCTCCTAAATATTACGGTCAGATACAGAACTAATCTGCAATCAGCAAATACATTTTGTAGAAAATGTTATGCCACCCAGATCTCAACTAAGCCTTTTTATTGAAAAAGGATTTATTTTCCAGCAGTATGCAGCTGAATCAGGTGCTTCTCAGATCGAGGACTGCAAACCTCCAAGGGAAAAATAAAACGGGACTGGGGCACACTGACTGATTCGTTATGCAAACAGAAGAAAAAAATGTATTGGTTGCATTTGCAGATTTTCCTCTGCAAACACCAAATGTTCACACTGCAAAAATCTACAGTTCGCTCCCTTGTCAACATTTTTCATTTTTTCCTGTAATATCCACACTGGCCAACTAAACCATGATTCATTTTTTTATATTCTGGTTAGGCATTTAAAGCACTTGGGAAAGATCCAGGTTTTGGTTGGATATTGACAAAAACCCGACCATGATTGAAGCATGATTTGGGATACGTTGACTTTTTAAATATTTAACCAAAACCACAATCTTTCCCAATCTGTAACCTCTACTAGTCTGAAACTCAGAACATGTGGAACGCAGGTCTCCGCTGTCAAAGTCCTGTGGTTTGCACACCCAACTATCCACCCCAACCTCCTCCCTATGACTTTGGTGTGATTTAGGGATGTCACACTTTATTGATTAGAAAAAAAATCATTGGCAGTTAGAATAGTTCAAACTATAATAACATTTTGTAGGAGGCTGGATGGAAGGATGGGGTTGACCCATAATGTTTTGTAAATACAAATAAAGCTGTGACATTGATATTCTATACTCTAATAATCTACCTTTCTCAAGAACAATTAAAAAGTTCAGCAAGCTCAATGTTACATAAAAGTAAATAGAAAGTTCTGAAGTCCTGGCTGACTGGAAGTTGTAGTTGTAGAAAAGAGCATGAAAAGATATCTTTTAAAAATTAGAGGAAGAAAACACATTCATGCACACATACTGTATACATTAGGACACACACACACACACACACACACACACTCTCTGCTAAGCACCATCTAAATGTAATGCGTGTGTGCGCGAGAACTTATGAACTATGTTTTTAACATAACTTAAGATGTGATCGCCAATATCTTGCTCCTTTTTAATTTTCAGAAGTCATCTGACTACAGAAAGATACTTTAACAGGGAAAAATGCACAGCGAGTTTCTTATTTTAATTAGTAAATGTGAATTTGTATATTTGTATTGTGACAAAGATAACAAGTATACCAAATGTATGTCCAGATCCAACATACAGAATGTTATGTGATGGGGAACTTTAACAGAGGGGGGTGGTGGGTGAGAGTATGTTATAGTTTAGCAGATTTGTGGCTTGTGGGATACAAAAAGTTCTGTTAGATAAATAAGTTTGATTATCTCTCTCTCTCTCTCTCTCTCCCCCTCTCTCTCTCTCTCTCTCTCTCTCTCTCTCTCTCTCTCTCTCTCTCTCTCTCTCTCTCTCTCTCTCGACACACTGCTGTCTTTGTTTCCATTGTGCCAGAGCAAATATACACTCTGTTTAGCCAGCACCACGACACACACACAAACACACACACACACACACTTCATAGGGTTCATTCATTCTTTGATTAATTCCCTCTTATTGTGATATTTAACTAACACACATGTACAATGTACACACACGCACTTTTGTAAGTACCAACATCCTTTCACACAAGCCCTTAACAAACAATGCTAAACCACCAGCTCATAAATAATCAGCACTGCCAAACTGTGTGTGTGTGTGTGTGTGTGTGTGTGTGTGTGTGTGTGTGTGTGTGTGTGTGTGTGTATCTGCTACATAAATATGGTATGTAGTTGGGGTACGTCCTATCAGGATTAGCTTGGAATGTACACACTTCCTCTCCGGTCTCTCTCTCTCTCTCTCTCTCTCTCCTCCTTCAGTCTCCCTCTTCATTCTCGGTCTCTCTCTCTATCTCTCTCTCTCTCTCTCTCTCTCTTCAGATATATTAGATGAGATATATTTTGGATAATCAACACCCTTCTCGTAACTGATTAAAGTGGAAGAATACGACCAAGCATTAGTTCAATTCATTCAAACTGTGTGAGCAGGTTGGTTATGTGTTTTTGATAAATATCACAGGCCTGTTATAAATATCAAATTGTAAATCTCCGCCAAGATCTCGTTTGTACGTTAAGTTTGGAGCTACAGCCATGGAGCAATTAGCTTATCTTAGTTTAGCGTAAAGACTGGAAGCAGGGGGAAAATGTGCTTACCAACACCTCTAACGCTTACTTATTAATGGATATAATGAACAGATATGTTGTTTTTTACATCAATACACAAACAGAAATGTAAAAACTACATTCTATGGTTTCAGTGGGAGTTACTCGCCGGAACTGTACCTTGATGAACAACAGTCATCTCCGATGGTTGCCTGCAACCTCACAGTGACGACAAGACCTGAGGACGTAACTTCACCCAGAAATAGTTTAACTCCACATACAACTTAGAACTTGTAGTTTTTACATTTCTGTTTGCTTACATATTCAACAATCTGTTAGCCTGGATGCCAGCCGAACATAGCCCCGCCCACAACATTTGAGGTCAGGAAGTTCGGTCTGGCCTTGATCCGTTGTGGAGCAACTATGCTCGAACCAGAACTGTTTGGACCAATCAAATTGTCAGGGCGGGCTTTATGCGATGATGGTCAGATGATCAACAGTAACGTAATCAACCACGTCACCAAAGAGCGCTTGGGTTGAATTTGATTACAACAAAGATGGCTGCCGCTGGAGAATTGAAATGTGTAGATTCCGACGTTATGACGACGTCAGGTTTACAATCTGTACAATCTGGCTCCATACTCCATAAACTCTTTGCAACAATATAAATAAGCTGATCTCCCAAAATTAAAACTACTTGTTTAACACGTACATCTGTTTACTGCACATGTGCATTGATTTACTGCGCATGCACATTTATTTCACACATACAGTGGACCGATTTACTGCACACATAGAGCCAAACTTTAACCCGACTGTATTTGCTTTGAATTTCTCGAGGGGTTAAACATATAGTAGGAGCCTGAAACCATTTACACACAGGTTTGGTTTGGTGAGGAAACTCCTCTCTTCCTCTGACTGGGGATGTGACCACAGGGAACATAACCTTTTCCCCTCGCTGTGATGTAGTGTGTGGAGAGAGAGAGAGAGAGAGAGAGAGAGAGAGAGCGCTCCATAAAGACTGCTGGGATGATTTGCTCTCCTCTATAAGCACAGTCTCTCTCCCATGACCACCTCCTCTACCTGGAGACCTCTCTGTCTTTCTACCTGGGGTTCTGTGTTCAGCCTGTCTGTCTCAGAGACTCAGTTCGTTAACTACTTACTGGATTTGATGTTCTCAGCAACGACGGAAATGACAAACTAGCTTCTTCACAATACTGTAGCTAAGTATGTTGTCCCCTTCAGATCTGGAACTATTAATTAATACGTTCATTTTCTCTCGTTTTGATTAGTAACTCCCTCAACTCATGCCTCAGTCCAGCTGCTCTACGTCGTCTACAACTTGCAGCTGCCAGACTATTAACCAGAACAAATCGCCGGTCTCCATATCACACCTATCCCTTCATTGGCTTCTCGTATAAAATTCAGATCAAGATCCTGCTGATTACCCCCCATCCCATTACATTTCTGAGCTCCTTCTTCCTCACTCCACCACATGCCCACTCAGATCCTTGAATATTGGTCTTTTATCCATTCCTCGCTCCGAACCATAGAAAGCGTCTTTTAAACACCCCACCTTAAACATTAGCCTTTGTGTTCAGGGCTGCACCCCCTTTATGCTGTATTTTTAATTTAATTTGTATTTTATAACATGTTAATTCTTATTTATTTCTTCATATGTATTGCTCATGTGTGTATGAAGCACTTTGAAACTGCATGTTTTTAAAAGTGCTATATAAAGTGTAACTGACTTACTTATTTACTTACCTCCATAAACTCTTAACTATACGCCGATTAATATTTTACATAAAGAGTGATCGTAATAGATGACTGTTGAATTATTATTGTCTTTACCTGCAGTTTAAATTGTGCTTATTAATTTAACATATGCGTCATCGCTGTCCAGTTATACTGTCCGGTAACAAAAAAAATTAATCCAATGTCAAAAAATTATAGAATTAAACCATAAATGAAAGCTTCAGGTCGCAGTTAGGTCCATGAGCCGCAGCTGAGACGGAGCCTGCACGGAGCCGCTGCAGACAGCTGCATAGATGAAATGAGAGCGTATCTGTTGTGTGAGACGTGCGAGTTAGAAACACGTCTAGACACGGGGTTAGGCTTGTGTGTCCACTAGATTTAATTTCCTCAGTAGAAATCTCGACCTTTCTAAAAAGTCCTTTTCTCCTTGTCATTGTCCAAAGAAGTCGGCACGTTCCACTGTTCACAGTTTGATTCAGTCAGCGACATTACGAACCCCGTTTCAAAGCTTTGGGACATTTGGACGCCCCAGACGAGGTCAGCAGGGCAGCAAAAGGCAGCATGCCGAGCCTCTCGGGGCAGAAGGGTGACGAGGCTTATTACAACCCCGCTGACGTGCATATTCTGAAATCCCGTTGGGACAAACCGTCCAGCTGTCTCATCGTCTACTGAGCACCTGGACTTTAAGTTATTTGGGGTCGGCGTTACCCCTTTTTCTTCTTTTCTACTCGAGCTCTTTTATAGTCTCTTTCATAGATTCATCCCTCTCTTAAATGGCACCTTTCCTATTATCCTCAGAACAAAGGCCTATTTAAGTAGCTATTCATACACTCACACTCTCTCACACACACACCAGGGTCAGAGATAAATGGTGTCATTAAACAGGGGTGGTGAAGACTTCCTGTTCTCTCATACACACAACCCACTGAGCCCTGAGAGTGTGTCTTCATATATTTCATTATGTTTCACACAGTATGTTTGTGTATTCATATATTTTGGCCATCCATCACATCCATGAATGGACCATTTAGAGTTGGCGGTGAGAGACAGACGGACTGAGAGACAGACGGTCACTGGGAGTGTTTGGTAAAAGGACCCTAGCAGCAGAAAGCTTGTATGATACACTTTAAAAAAAAAAGTTTTTAAAAAAGTTTTTAATTAATCAGAAAAATCAAGTGCAGCCTAATCAGTACCCTCTAATCATGCCTCTGTGCTGTGTTGATATGATGTTTATGTATTAGCATGTAGCGTAAACCCCTGTGGCTGTTTTGTTCACGTTTGGACAGTTGATAATGTATTTTTACCGAAAACGGTTCAACTTAGAGTCAATCCTTAAGGGTGAACATGTCACTCCTCTGTACAGACATTACAGTTTCAGATTAAATGATCCCATTAACAAGTCATCATGGAAATTAAGGCGAGAACTGCCTCTGCAGTATGTAATAATGTCTGAACGTCTACAGAAAGGGCTAGAACTGCAACATTTGTGGCGGTATCTGGAGCCTGAGAAGAGAGTTAACTTGCACGAACAGCATCATTTTTATGCAGGAAAATAATGGTTAACAAGGCACTGACATCGTTAACTCTAACAGAAAGTGGGAGAAGCGAGAAAGTGTAAATACCAGTCTAAGTTGTGAGCGCTCCAACCCCTCAAAAAACCCTCGGGAGCCATTGAAGACACTTAACCCTCTGAGGTCTAAGGGCATTTTCACATATCTTCTTAAATTCACCTTTTTAGAGTATTTGCATATAACCGATCCCGATGGGTTTAACATCAAAATGTTCCGAACTAACTCAGCTTTCCGAATATGCTCAAATTTGTAAATAAAGAAACAATTTGGCGCTAAAGCCGAAATGTTGATGTTGGCTTTTTGAAATCCCTCATAAATCTTCTAAAATCAAATCTTAACTTATGATGTGTTGTAAGAATTGTTTCGGTGCTTGAAATGAGTTCACCAAAGTCTTAGGTTATATATGATTAAAATAGTAAATGAAATTTTGTAACATCACTTTTTGAGTAGGAGTTTTGCCAATCATGGTTTGCGACGCGCCGGTGTGTCTTTCGTCCTTAGAGGGTTAACCTTACACAGGAGATGGATTCTCGTGATGTCACCAGACCACGCAAGAATTGTGGGACACAACACATATCAAATAGGCTCGCATTGCCAGACCTTCCTTCACAGCGCTGCGGAGGAGGGTCTGGCTAGTCCACCCAGCATCCACAGAGATCTGAGGAGCACGTAACCATAGTCCTCAGAAATCCACCAGAGTTTAGAACACCAACACAAAGAAAGCAGAAGGGAACAGACATCTAGCCGAAAAGAGGGACATCCGGCGGAATTTCCGGCGCCAACGGAGCAATCCCGGAAGTGAAAAGTTGTTGATATAGACTAGGCTACAATGGATGCGTTTGAAACAGAGCTACTCTTTTTATTTTTATTTTTTTTTTCTTCTTTCTATCTGGGTATGTTTCGATGAATATTTAACCTTAGAAATATATACTCCATAGCAGGGATTAAGGCAGTCTATTGACGGGGCTGCAGACAGCTGTAATCATATTTATTGAAACTGATGATATAAACCACTGTACACGCTAACCACAGGGCAGTGTGTCGGACGTGTGAGGAGGGGCATCAGCTTCAAAGCCACCTCAGTCCTCACAACTTATCCATCTCCATCTGTGAATGTGATGGCAGTATAAATACGTGGCTCTCTTTACACCACAGCCATGTGTCTGTGTGTGCGTGCATATGTTAAAGCATACATGTATGATATTTCATCTAGATTCATGTATTCCCCACCGAGCACATTCTTATTTATGTTAAACATACACATGCAGCAGTGGACGGTGGTTTCAGCCCGCTGATAGTTCAGCCGTTCAAGATGTGAGGTTTTCTGGCTGTAGAATAAGAACAGAGGCATGATGGGAAGGATCAATGTATATATTTCTTCTTCTTTTTTCTGTTATTCACTTCAATAGAGCCCTATCAGTGCAGGATTTAAGAGACGCCATGTGCATATTGTTTAAAAATCAGGCACAGCTCCGACATCCCTGCTTTTAATGTGTTAATGAATGTGTGACATGTTTAATGTGATCTATTGGAGACGACCACCAAGTCAGATTCCTGTTTAAAACACTGTTCAATACCTCAAGTCATGCACGAGGTTTGTGTGTGAAAAGGTCATCAGATAAGGTTTTTCGGCTGACTGACTTTCCTGTAAAATTATTTATTTTCTGTCTTTGTATGCATTTCTTGGTCAGCAGAAGAGTGTGAAAGAGCAGAAGTATGCATCAGTCAGATTGATGCTAAATGATAAACGAATAGTTTTCTTTTAATGTAGAGGCATTTTGTTTCCTATTTCCTCCTCCTTTTTGCTTTAGACACTGTGAGCCTATAAAGTGAAAGTGAGGAGTCTTTAGCTAAAAACATGAAAACAGTACCTACACACAGAAACACACACACACAGAAACACACACAATTGCACGCAGATTACAGCCTGTGTGATCCCACAGTCAAAGAGTCCCAGTGTGCTTTTGTTAATTGGAAGACAGAGAGCTACTGATGGGAGAGGCTGCACATAGCTTTGCCTTTGCCTAACACAAACACACACACACACACACACACACACACGCGCAATTATTTTTATAACGCGACAATTATAAAGTTGCAGCTGAATGAGAAGACCTGTTGTCATTAACAGTTTACAATATGAATGATTATAGACAATAACATGTTAGATTTGTATATTTCCTTATGTATTAGAACTAGAAGGTAGTTGTGGGGTATCAAATCTCAATTCTTTTTCAGCTTGCACTAATACATGATCAGATTGTTGGTATTTTCACTTATTCTCTGGTGAGATTTTGTCTGATTTAATTAGGATTTTGTTCAATTAGTTTTGAGAAATCCTTAAACAGATGTTTGTGTTAAGACAGAATGAAACGTTGTGGAAAAGCCACGCGTCTAGAAACACGTTGGTTTGGTACAGAAACTGTATTGAGTTTGTGTTGGCAGGTATTGGTTCCCCTTCTGAAATAAAATGTAATACCAAGCCATAATGAGAAGACAGTTTGGCTTCTGTTGACACCACAAAATAATTATTCTGTCATCACAAGAAAACAGAAACTTACATATAATTATATCCATAACCCCTCCAAGAAAATAACTTTTTTTCTTCTCACATCATAAACAGAAAACTTTGCACACACAGTTGCACTGTATTTCCTGTAAGTCACATAAACATAAATACACACAAACACACACACACACACACACACACACACACACACACACTGAGGCGGTGGCAGGCTGGTGAATTGAAAGAGAGAGAACAAACAGTTTTTTGCTTTAGAAAAGGTGTCACAACTTTCATTCATCTTCACAACACACACACACACACACACACACACACACAAAGACAGCAGTATTCTCTCACACCAAAACTCAGAACCTCCTCACACGTGTCGACATGACTACAGACTTTTCTGCTGTCTGCACACACAGACACTGCAGCGCTGAGTTGAGGAGTGTGTGTGAGAAGTTGTATTATGTGTTATCTGTTGTGTCAACGCTGCCTTTAACCCCTCCTCCCTCCTCCCTCCTCTCTCTCTCTCTCTCTCTCTCTCTCTCTCTCTCTCTCTCTCGTTCCTCACAAAGGAAGAAACTGAATTAATCTCTGAGGTTCCTTTATGGCTGTAATGTCAGGAACCTCTAAATATTTTGCCAAGTCCCTTTAACTACAAATAGTCACAATTATCATTACTGATTTTAATAATTGGGCATTGGAGGTATGCTCCTGACATGCACCTGACTGAAGCCGTTTTCTCACATGAGGGTTAGGGTTATATTTTCATATACTGTATATTAACAGTTCCTTAGTCTATATCGACAACGTTTCACTTCCAGGATTTCACACCCAAGACGATTGTGATTGGTTTAAAGAAATGCCGATAAACCAGATCATGTTTCTCCCATCCCAGAATGCTTTACATACTTACATACTTTTTTTTTTAAAGATGTATTGTGGTTCATCAATCTTTGGGCTGTGACATGGCTCTGTACTTTAGCATATTGGATTTGAAATGAAACTAGGTGTGAGGTGAAAGTGCTGACTGTCAGCCTTAAGGGTGTTTACATCAAAATTGAGTGAAAAGTTAGGACTCATAGCCCTTTCATTCACATTTCCTCAGGTAGTTTTAGGACAGTGCAGCACGATTGTCCTAAACATACAGACCCGACAACCAAGGATTTTTTTTATGGCCAGAAAGTTTTATTTTGTTGGCATGGATATGTCACTGACATAACCTCAATCCTTCTGATCATGTGTTTCGCTGCTGAAGACCAGCCTGAAGGCAAAAAGCCCCAGAAACAACCAACAAATAAAGTTGGCTGTAGTGCCAACCTGGTGGTGCAGCAGCAAAGAAATTATCTGACACCAAATATTTAATATTTGATTTTAAAGGGTAACCTAGTTTTTTTAACCTGGACCCTATTGTACTGTGTTTTTGTGCTTTCAACAGTCAGCGAAACAAGTTACAATGTAAGTTGATAGGGCAATTGTCCAGCTTGTATTTACGTTCACAAAAGTGCTTGTTTTGCCGCTGACATGCTCAGATTAATATTGTATTTGTCTGACAACATTATGGAAAGGATTTCTAAGATGGTCAACCTTTCTGTTACAGTGAGATAATTCTTTTTTAAACATAAAAACATCCACGAGGTATAAAGCCACCAGACTCCATGTAAATAAACAGTAATTTTAGCATCGTAAAATACACTTCATTCAAAGTCGAGAGAAACTAAATAAAACTATGAAAAGCTGTTTTGAGTCACCTTTCCACTTTTCCAACAATCACAACTCTAGTTTCGCTTGAAATAAACACATAGTTTACAGATTTACATGTGAAAATATGTTGGCTCTATACACGCTAAAATTATTGTTTTTTGAAATGGAGTCTGGTGGGTTTAGCGCTAGCAACCTCAGTGCTGTTTCTGGTTAAATAAAAAGGTATTAAAGAGGTTATTAAAAAGGCCTATCTCTGTAGGGATCCTTTCCATAATGTTGTCAGACACTTGGAATAATAATCTGAGCCTGTCAGTGTCAAAAACTGAACTGTTAATGGACCTAATTGAAGATGCACATTTGCCCCGTAGGGTTACATTGCAGCCCGGTCTGCGGCTGCCGGTTACAGCGCCCATGCTTAATACTGGACCAATTTCAAAGATTGTTGTTCCTATCAGTCAATTACACACAAAAACATAGGAAAATCGGGTCCAGGTTGAAAAAAAAAAAAGTGTTATTTCAGATCCATTGTGCTGGGGAACAAAGCCATACCAACTAAAAGTAGGCTGTGTCCCTGTCCAATTGCTGGTAAATGTTAACAAAATGTTCAACATGATTCAGTGTGAAAGCAGCCACACTGAGTGCCAGCCCACATCAAGTTGACAGTCAGCGTTTGTTGAGATTTTTTTTTTTTCCCCACAATCCCACACGCTTCCTGTTTCCTGTTTAGCTCCTAACCTTATCGCAAACGGTAAATTTAGGACTCTGTGTGAGACTGTGTGTATGTTGGTTCTTGATTAGATTAGCCAAGGTCAGATGAATTAGTCAAACAATGAGCTCACGATCACACACGGTGTTTGGGTCGCGACTGTCTGTGTGATCTTTTGTTAGCTGTATGTATACAATACGTGTGTGTTTACGAGTGTATTTTTGGCTGTGTATGTGTGTGTGAAGTGTTTTTGATAGGAAATTATAGGATGCACCGCTCTCTTATGATGATGATGATGATAAGTATCCTCAGCCACAAAGAGGACAGGCGGACACTTCCCTCTACAATTAGACTACACCGGCCACAACACACACTCTACACACCCTGAATACGTGCTGTAGTTATTGTAGGCAGCAAAATGAAAGATTGCAGTATATCTACAACAAAAATGATGAATTGTGAAGTATTTTAAGGACTACGTGTAATGCATGGGAATTCTTACTGGGTATGTTCTTTCAAGCTTGCTGATGCATATCTGACATTGTGTTGCATACGTTTTGAACATAACTGAATTTAATGCACATCATTTTAACATCATGTATACATTTTGCCGTTTTCCAGGTAGTTTAAATAGATCCTGTTTGCTGGATGTTAGCTATTTAGCTTAAGCT
>NC_041336.1:7443174-7503174 GCF_004354835.1 Perca flavescens | reverse complement strand
GTCACAAATTAAATTTGCCTGGAAGGATGAAAGAGACGATGTTACAAAAGTAATCTGATTGGTTGTGCTTGTGTTGCTGAATTGTGTGTGTGCGTGTGCGTGTGCGTGTGCGTGTGCGTGCGTGCGTGCGTGCGTGCGTGTGTGCGTGCGTGTGTGCGTGCGAACACAAATTTTTTAATTATATTTAACATCACTTGAAGGCTGTTTGTTGAATTAATTTGGTGTGTTTGTGAAAGAGCTCCATGTGCCAATTAATTCAGTGGAATAAAATGTGTTTGCAGTGAATTTGGTGTGTTTGTCTATGTGTGTGGAGTTAACCAGTGTTAGGTAAATCTGTGAGACATATCCCTGGCAACCTTTATACCACACACAAATGTACAAACACACAGTGTTCGGGATCACTGAACATGTATTATGTTTTATTAGGCTATTTAGAAATGAAAACAGGAGGAAATTAAAATGTAATAAAATGGTGCTCATTTGCAATGCTCGTCCTTCAGCACTTTTTCTAATGTCAACACCTGCACTAAAAAGACTAAACACTGGATTATAATTGTATTTTACATTTGTCCATGATTTCATTATACTTTTTTTATTGATTTTCAAAAAGTTTCCAGGAAAGAACTATGTATTGAGGCAGTGTTTAATTGGTTGACTTCCAATAAATACTAATAGGAAGCGTAGCCCAGAGAGTCTTTTAGTCAGTGCACAGCAGGTCAGCTGAAAGAGCAAACTCTTACAGTAGCATTATGATAACCAAAATTGATTTGTATGATGATATGTCAAGCTTGGGACTGCTAATTAGCCTTAAACGGTTGAGTGGTTTTGATTTGGCGAACAATAGCCATCACAATTTGGGTGTAACGTTAAGTGTTATTAAGTCTAACGTCAGCTAGCCTACGGTACTTGTTATTCCAAATTTCACTTGTATAACGTTACTGTAACAAGCTTCAGAGAATGTGGCGGACCCAAATGGAGAGACAGCAGGCAGTGTTCAAAGATTTAATAAACAAAATCCATGCAACGAAAAGAGTCCTTGAGACTGCAGGCAGAATAATGCAAAACATCCAGGAAACCAAAAGACCAAGAATACAATAACAGGAACACCAAGACAAGGCGTAGACTTACACAAACTCTCACGGAAAACCATACAATGATCTGACACTAGACAAGGGCAACACAGAGACTATATACAAAAGGTAACGAGGTGAAACAAGGAACAGGTGACACGAGGAATCAGGAACAGGTGAAACAAATCAGGGTGAGGCAGACGATCACAAAAGGCGGTAAAAAACACAAGGCAGGAAGTAAAACAAGACATGACAAGGGAGAAAAAACAGACTACAAAATAAAACAGGAAACCGAACATACATAACCAAGACAGTTACTGATATTAGCGCTCTGGGATTACTCATTTAACATTACTAACGTTACCATTTTGCCAACATAAGTTCTTAGCCAAAGTGCCAACAAACTTTATGCTAAGATATTAGCAAGGCTAATGCTGTCATAACTATGATGTAACTAAAAAAAATTACATTTGGATTTGTTTTGGAACATGAGACTAATTCACAAGTAGGGCTGGGTACCAAATTCAATACTTTTTAAGCACCGACCGAATTGCCTCTACAGTATCGAAAAATGCCTCGTCATTCAATGCCCAATTTTAATACCTAAGAAGTAAATCTCATCAGCGTCAGTACGCAGCATGCTTCCACCAAGATCTAATAATGGTGGTGATTGGCTGGAAAAATTCTACTTTACGCACAGAGACGGGGCTCACGTAGTAGGAGCAAAAAGATTTGTGCCGTAATGTTGTATTTTTTTTTTGTTTTATAAAATTGGTATCAAAAAAAGTATTGTTTAGGAACTGGTATCGAAGTCAAGGTATACCCAGCCCTATTCACAAGACAACAATGTAGACATTTAGCTAAAATGGGCCGTTACTTAAACGTAACTCTTGTTACAGTAGCCTAACTATCTTGTTTAAGACGAGAGCGAATGCCAAGCTCAGTGAAAACAACAGAAGCTGAATTAAAATAACCTTGTGACAGTTTTTGATTAGTTGCTCGTGAAATCAGTGTTGTAAATGTTCTATCTAAGCCCTGTCTTTTAATTGACCAATGCAATTGCAATACCTTTTAAAGAGCTAAATCTACATTAAATCCATCATAATTTCCCAGAGCCCAAAATGACATCTTGAAATTGCTTGTTGTGTTTTTAATCAAACCAAGTCCAAACCCTAAAAGTTATTCAATTTACAATGAGATCCTCACATCTGAGAAGCTGAAACCAGCAAATATTTGGCATTTCTGCAGGAGATATTACTTAAAAATGTAATCGATTATCAAAATGTTGGTCATAGTGGTTTGATTGTGTGCCTGTGTCACATCATGGAATGGGGGGGATGAACGGCCCCCCCTCCCTAGTATAGAGTCTCTTTTGTTTGTACCGGGGGGTTCAGAAATATTCCTTCATGGTTTCCTCTACTGCTGCTGGCTTTTTCCTTTTCTGTCGGAGATGTGGTGAGGTGAAATATATCTTTGGCAGAGGTGGTGAAGAGTAAGAGGAGGAGGAGTGATGGCTGACCACAGTACAGCTAACACACACACACACACACACACACACACACACACACACACACACTGAGCCAGGGCTGTTAGAGGTCCAAAAGGAAGCTGAACAGGTGTCAACTTAAGGAGAAAGCTATGAGGAAAAGAAAGGAAGAAAGTGGGTGGAATGGGAAGAGACAGAACTTTGAATGCAAGAATAAAAGAGGAGAGTGAAATAGAAGTGCGTAGGAAATAGAGAACATAACCGTGTATGGAGGAAATGGGAGATGAAACGTTGCTAGTATGCAGAAACAGTGTTCAGGTCGATAGTTGTTCGGAATGTTGTCTTTTCTAGTTTCTAAACCACAAAAAAAGGCAAAATTAGTCCCTATTTTTTTGAACAGGGAGACATTATTTGATATCTGTACCAAGCTGTATCTCTTAAGTACTGTATCAGCACTAGTTTCAAACAATTCGAACAGATCGAAAATCCATTTTATTGACAAAATCTCATCACTAGTTCCATTTAGTAGCTGTTAAAACCCGTTTACAATGCCGCAGTTTACCTACTTCAACTACTAACTTTGTGCGTGTGTGTGTGTGTGTGTGTGTGTGTGTGTGTGTGTGTGTGTGTGTTTGCTGATGAGCAGTTTTGCTGGATCACTTAAACATACACAAACACACACTAAGATTCCACCCACAGTCACACCTGTGGTAACGGCAAATGTGATGGATTTGCCAAAAGATTTAGATTTGAAAGGGAACGACGACAAAGGCATACTGGGCATATTTGGAGGGTGTGTGATGCAGAGGGATTTCTGTAAAACCAGGCAAAATCTTTGTCAGGCTGTGTGTTTGTGCGTGCGTGCATGTAACTCACACAGTGTTGTGACTGTCCTCTCTGATGTGGCAGGCAGAGTGAAGACTGAGGAAGAGAGCACTGAGTGTGTGTGTGTGTGTGTGTGTGTGTGTGTGTGTGTGTGTGTGTGTGTGTGTGTGTGTGTGTGTGTGTGTGTGTGTGTGTGTGTGTGTGTGTGTGTGTGTGTGTGTGTGTGTGTGTGTGTGTGTGTGTGAGAGAGAGAGTCTCCGTAGTGTTTAATTTGTAGCTACTTAGGTGGTCTTGTGTACTTCTTGTAATGTATACGTGTATATACACTGTGGTGTCCCTCAGCTCCTCAGGGGTCTTGCTGCTTGGCTTGGAGGTTGTGGAGGGTGTGTGTGTGTGTGTGTGTCTGTGTCTGTGTGTGTGTGTGTGTGCGCAGGGCTTCCCCCAGCAGGGTGCTCTGTCTGTGGCTTGCCAGCCTGGGTGTTGCCCCTTCCTTCCCGCTCCGCGTGAGCAACAAGGAAAACACCCAGCGCCCTGAAATATGAAAAGGTCTTAAAATATCGGCAAATATTTTTATAATTGGCCCTGCTGGTTCTGCTCTTTTCATTTCCATCTTGCATGTTTCACTGGCGCTGTCAACCAGGAGAGAGTTACAGAGAGGGCAACAGCAGGATGAGCTGTAGATCACCTGTGAGGTTAAATTGAACAAATACAGCGGTTCAACGGTTACAGCATTAAATACTGCTGCTGGTCTGGTAGTTAAAAATAAAGTGGTTTTGGATGGATTTTCTTTTTTAACCTAATGGTTTCACAAGATGTGAGATGCCGGCTGCCTCCATAGAGTCAGCGGTGGTGATATCTACTGTTAGGTGATTTAAATGTATCCACCAGCACTAGGGCTGGGTTAAAATAATAGATTCTCCAATTAAAATCTTTGTTTCAGTGATCTGTTGTCCATTGATAAAATCCCGGAATTGATCTTTAAATGTATGCCCTTTTTTTAAAGGTCCAGTGTGTAGGAGTTTCTCCCATCTAGCGTTGAGATCATATATCGCAATCAACTCTCTCGCACCACACAGCTCAAAGTACGTATTACAGCTACGGTAGCCTTCACGCTTCAAAAAGCCGGTCTCTTGCTCTTTTCAATATCCTTTTTTCTGGGCGAAGAAGAAGACTCCTTTTCCTGAACTTTGGATTTTGAATGTGTGTTGTCCTCCATGTTTCCTTCTTCAAACTTGCCGGGGCCGGGGAAGCTACAATACGCATTAGCAGCATTAGCAGCACCTGTGAGTTTATCATGGGACAGTGAAAACACGAAAGGAGGAGCAGTATGTCCTGTATGTCCCTTACCAGCTAACGTATTTCAAGATGGAGCATGAATATGGAGCGTCTACCCCAGTTCATGCAAATGCAAATGTAAAATTTCAAGCCGAAAGGAATACTTGGAATTGATGGTGGTGGTAAATATTCATGAAAAAGGACAAGTTGGGGAACGGGCAACACAGATTTTGAGAATGAACAACTAAACACGTTACACACTGGACCTTTAAACCATGGCGGTATAAGTAAAAAGCACTTTAAAGAAGTACTTTTCGGGCTCACTTTTTAATGTAAACATTAAATCTGGTGCAATATAAGAAATATTTGAATATTTGAATATTTGCTGCTCCTTACTTGTACAATTTACACCATAAGTTCTCTGACAATCTCTTTATATCCAAGCTAAATTGGAATTGTAACTGAAATTTCCTTAACTTAATTGATATCAAATCGGAAATGTAATCAAACCGAGACCTTGCAAATTGGACTCAAATCAGATTGGGGAAATCATTAGCGCCCTTACCAGCACAGATTGTACTTTACCTATACTGAGTTATCTGTATGTCTGGTTGTTTTTGGAACGGGGCAGATATATTGGCAATGTTTGTTTGTTTTAATAGGATTTTGGCATTAATATAATAAAGTACATTGATTTGACAGTAAATCCCTGGATTAGCCCAAAATAAGAGATTCTCATCCGGTTATTTTATCTATAAAATTGTGTCAAAATGTTTCATCATATATTATAAGATTTCCCAGACTTTGATAGGTTTTATACGTACTGATGATCTGCTATGGTTGTTGTACTTTGTGTTTGTTTCTTATGTACTCTCACATCTATTTCCAAAATCGCTTAACTTTGAAATCTCTGGAAACATTTTGTAAACAATTTTTAACAAGCCATCACTAATTGAAAAACCACGTTTGCTTTTGCTGACTGGAAAAATCTGTTCAGTGGCAGTAATGCCAGGTAGAACATGTAAGATTATTTTTTTCATGCAATTAATATACGCCTACCCTCGATGTCAGCCGTTGTCTGACTGGGCAAGTGGAGACAAATCTTGAGGATGCTGCATGTTAATATATAATATTATCAATCTCTTCAGATTGCTTTTCAAAACAAGGAGACAGGGAGTTGTTTCAGAGCAAATGAGACAAAGCTTTCAGAGTGTCTGATCATGGCAGATAGTGTAAGGAGTTAAAAAATAAGCAACATGTTTTTGATCTTTTTGGGAAAGGGCTGCAGCAATAGGGAGTAGAAGGGCTTTTGGGAAATGTAGTAATTAATTAAGAGAAACATAAGCGACTAACAAATACAGAAAGTGTAAGACAGAGGTCACTTAATAATATAATCATGTTTAAAAATGAGTGAGTGAGCAGCTTGTGCACTGTACACCGTCTTGCTCAAGGGCACTAAGGCAGAAAGACACACACACACACACACACACACGTCAGCTATTTAAAGGCTCAGACCTGTGAGCTCCTAGTTACAGAACGGACAATTTCTCCAACCACATCATATTGTTTTTGGACAGCAAGAGAGCTCATGTTTCATCCTCTAGTGTGTGTGTGTGTGTGTGTGTGTGTGTGTGTGTGTGTGTGTGTGTGAAAAGAGAGAGTGATGCTGGCAGACCATTTGTGGCTCAACCAGACTGAAAATCAAGCCGTCTACACACACAGGTTATATTTTTAACAAAGGCATACTGGGCATATTTGGAGGGTGTGTGATGCAGAGGGATTTCTGTAAAACCAGGCAAAATCTTTGTCAGGCTGTGTGTTTGTGCGTGCGTGCATGTAACTCACACAGTGTTGTGACTGTCCTCTCTGATGTGGCCGGCTGCATTTAGGCAGAGTGAAGAGAGCACTGAGGAAGTTGACGGAGACGTGTGTGTGTGTGTGTGTGTGTGTGTGTGTGTGTGTGTGTGTGTGTGTGTGTGTGTGTGTGTGTGTGTGTGTGTGTGTGTGTGTGTGTGTGTGTGTGTGTGTGTGTGTGTGTGTGTGTGTGTGTGTGTGTGTGTGTGTGTGTGTCTGTCAGTCATACGGAGAGATTTTATGTCACCACCAGACCTGAAACACTTCTTGTCCTTTTGTATCAGGCCAAAACGTTGGTTCTTCGGACCAGCCACTCTATATTTTTATGTACTGTGTGTGTGTGTGTGTGTGTGTGTGTGTGTGTGTGTTGGTTAGTAGCAGGGCGTAGCTGAGCAGAGAGAAAATATCTTGGCCAACCGCGGGAATGAACCCACCCACTATACCACACCCAGAGAGAGAGAGCGAGCAGTGGTCTCAGTCAACCTCTCTCTCTCTTTATATACTTTGTCTCTCTTTGCTTTTCTCTCTTTTATTATCTTATTTTAAATGTGTCAATTACCATCCTTCTCTCTGTCTGTTTTTCTTAATTAATTCATACTGTATCTGCATTTTTTTTTTACCTACCTTCTCCTTCTCCTCTCTAGTTTTGGGTTCACATACCGGATTTCATTTAGAATGATAAACTCCTGGATTGGCTAATCTCCAAAGCTAACACGTCTCATATCAAATTCTTTATCTCTGCAAAAAGGTTCTGGTGGCACCAGCGCTGATGGTGGAAATGTTGCTCTAAGTAAAGGCGAGGGTATGCTCAAAATAAAACAAATGTGTACAACATGTCATTTGACCATGTCTAAAGGAAAAAGCATTTTTGGATGTTTTGAATGGCCAATCAGGAAGGTGGGGGGAAATAGCGACAAGACGTGATAATCATTCAAAAGGAGATAACAACCCACACTTTTGGTCGGTCTCTCCTGGAAGGCATTCATGCAGTTGCAATCATGTTCACATATGAAAAGTTCCCTACTTTCACACCTTGTTATACCTGGCCAATCGCTGCAGATGCCGTTAGATCATCCGACAGGCACTTCTGTTGAAGAACACCGATGACATCAGTCGCCCAAAGGCCAGGTTGTAGCTACAGGTGGTGAACATTAATCATCATTAATACATTTCTGCCCTCTCAGCCAACATTTACAGATGATTAAATCAATCCTTGAATGTGTGTGTGTGTGTGTGTGTGTGTGTGTGTGTGTGTGTGTACACCTGTGTATGTGTGTGTGTGCCTGCACGCCTGTGTGTGTGTGCCTGATGGTGTGTGTGTGCCTGCGTGAGTGTGTGTGTGCATGTGTACAAAGACGGTTTTCGTGTGTGTGTGTGTGTGTGTGTGTGTGTGTGTGTGTGGTTCTCCATGGTTGGTGTAGCACAAGGCTCCATCTTAGCTGAGCTGTCAGTGGTCTGCGCGTGCGCACACACACACACACACACACACACACACACACACACACACAGAACGACGGACAGGCCTGTTGTGCTTCAACATCACATTCCACACCAAAAATAATATTAAATACTGCCTGTCCAGCCACTGTCAATCTCTCTCAGTCTCTCTCTCTCTCTCTCTCTCTCTCTCTCTCTCTCACACACACACACTTTGATGATTTATTTTCTGTGATTTATTTTGTTGAACATAGTTTTCCCTCCATCAGCTAGTAGTTGTCTACATTTCCCAGAATGCCATCCAGCAGCCATCAAAGGTTGTGAACTGGTTCCTCTCAGTCACGTCTTTCACATGTGAGTGGAGAAAGTCATATTGGTCTCTCCAGTGTATAGGAGAGACCAGTCACACCACAAAACATTTGCTTCTAGAAGCTTTGTGACATAGTGACTATACTAACAGGACTACGGTCAGATAGCAAATTTGTTAGCTTAGCTCAGGCACTAACACAATAAGTTAACACAGGTAATTCAAAAGGCTTCTGTCTCTTTTGTGGTGGCGCAGTTTATACTCTCACAGAGGAGGTTAAAAGCGATAGCTTCCTCCATTTTGGACTCTCGTACTCTCTGTCACCTTATAGGTAAGCACGATTCAGCAAGATCGACAAAGTTGAGCTCGATCCAAAAAGATTGCAGATTTACTTCGCCTGTGCGAGCGAATGCATTGACTTATTCCATTGGCATTATCTGAATTTTTCGCTGTTGTGTGTTTGTGTGTGTGTTCCTCTCTCCCCGTCCGTCACACACACACACACACACACTGTCATTTCCCACGCTGTCGACCACACAGCTTTGTTTTTAGACT
Organism: Perca flavescens; assembly: GCF_004354835.1. Lineage (NCBI taxonomy): Eukaryota > Metazoa > Chordata > Actinopteri > Perciformes > Percidae > Perca > Perca flavescens. The sequence continues at coordinate 7,494,365 of NC_041336.1, read as the reverse complement.
TCACATAATAGTGCTGTGTCCTGTCCGACCGCCTCGTCTGGACCACATGAACACACACACACACACACACACACACACACACACACACACACACACAAAACAGAGGTACATATGATCTCAGTAGACATACACAAACACAAATACACACTCAAAGAAACACACTATGCCACAGATCCAATCAGCCAGTCCTTAGCAGATTCTCTTTCTCTCTCACACACATAATTCTCCAGCATGCTGATTGGTTGGGATGCGGGCGATCTGTGCGGCCGCCTCTATTTTGACTATGGCTGCCTGCAGATGAATGCAGCGCCGAGATTTGCCTCTAACATGTAAATCCAGGCGGAACACGTGGCTTTGAACGCAGCGCAGATAGCGTCGCTGTCCTTATCTAATCCACGATGGCTTTTGTTGCTGTGGTTTTTGTTTTTGACCCACGAGGAACAAAACAAGTGTTGCCCTCTAAACTCCAGTGAAAGATGAAGAGCCTTGATATGTTGAAAGCAGTCAGTGTTGCAGGACGATTTTGATTCTAAGATCATTTAGAAAACCTGTTAGGACGACATCATATTCAAGCACACAAATGATATACCATTTACTACATACTGCAATAGCTGCACCTCTAAATCTGAGGCCATGGTTCTCAGCAGGAAACCGATGGAGGTACTGGCCTACTCCAGGTAGGGAATGAGTCCTTACCCCAAGTGAAGGAGTTCAAGTACCTTGGGGTTTTGTTCGCGAGTGAGGGGACAATGGAGCGGGAGATTGGTCGGAGAATCGGCACAGCGGGTGCGGTATTACATTCAATTTATCGCACCGTTGTGACGAAAAGAGAGCTTAGCCAGAAGGCAAAGCTCTCGATCTACCGGTCAGTTTTCGTTCCTACCCTCACCTATGGTCATGAAGGCTGGGTCATGACCGAAAGAACGAGATCCAGGGTACAAGCGGCCGAAATGGGTTTCCTCAGGAGGGTGGCTGGCATCTCCCTTAGAGATAGGGTGAGAAGCTCAGTCATCCGTGAGGAGCTCGGAGTAGAGCCGCTGCTCCTTCGCGTCGAAAGGAGCCAGTTGAGGTGGTTTGGGCATCTGGTAAGGATGCCCCCTGGGCGCCTCCCTAGGGAGGTGTTCCAGGCACGTCCAGCTGGGAGGAGGCCTCGGACCTCCAGACGTTCCCAATTTACCCGCACTCCCCGTTTGGGCTTACCAGGTCTGTCCAGAGTCTTCCCCCACCCCCTGACCCAACTCACCACCAGATGGTGATCAGTTGACAGCTCCGCCCCTCTCTTCACCCGAGTGTCCAAAACATACGGCCTCAGATCAGATGAAACAATTATAAAATCGATCATTGACCTTTGGCCTAGGGTGCTCTGGTACCAAGTACTCTTATGAGCATCCCTATGTTCGAACATGGTGTTTGTTATAGACAATCCATGACTAGTACAGAAGTCCAACAACAAACAACCACTCTGGTTTAGATCAGGGAGGCCGTTCCTCCCAATCACGCCTCTCCATGTGTCTCCATCATTGCCCACGTGCGCGTTGAAGTCCCCCAGCAGAACAATGGAGTCCCCCACTGGAGCCCCATGCAGGACTCCAGTCAAGGTCTCCAAGAAGGCAGAATACTCCGAACTCCTGTTTGGTGCATATGCAAAAACAACAGTCAGAGTTTTCCCCCCCCACAACCCGCAGGCGTAGGGAGGCGACCCTCTCGTCCACCGGGGTAAACTCCAACGTAGCGGCGCTCAGCCGGGGGCTATGATACATCAGATGACTGTGTAAACTTATCTATGGTTGTATCTGTCCCTACCTAAATAAACTTTAATAATAATAATACTTTATTTAATGTTAGAAAAAGATGATGGTTTCAGTTAAATGCTGATAATCCCATTGGGTTTCGTGATTCAAGTCATGGCAGACTTTATCTGTATTACACCAGGCCATGATCTTTTCCTTTTCCTAGTGCCATGAGTACCTAAATATAACTATAAAGAAATGTAATAATGTGTTGTATTAGTCCCTGCAAGTGGATATTCTATTGCAAGATTGGATATGTCTGGTGAAAAACAGATCAAATATGTTTCCAGCCTCACATTGATACTGGGATCTGCCCAGTACGACCGCGGCTTTCTGCCGGAGGAGTCGAAAAGCTTCCCCTGCAGCTGCTGGATGTTCACCGAGCGTAACTCACTCACTTTTCCCATCCGCAGTTTACTGGGGGATTTGAACTGGCAACCACAAACCCAAACCTGAGTAATATATACTGTATATATACACAAAAACTGATTCCTTGACAAGAAAATAATCATACCGTTGAGGTGAAGAGTCCACAATGGACTAATAAACTATCTCTCTGGTAAGGTTTAAATGTTATAAAAACTGAATTTGGAAACATGGAAAACCCAAACGAAGGCTGGAGGAACAACGTACAACCAAATACCTCAGTTTCACAGAACCAACTAACAAAAACCACACAAGGGCAATCATGTCATTAGGCAGGCAGCCTCTGCATCAGCGGAGGGATTTTCCTTTTTTTTTTCTACACCGAAAAAACATGTTCCTGAAAATGAAACACCTCCTCAGTAATTTGGGGAACAATATTATAATAGATTTATTCCCTTGAGGATCGTTCACTGAAGCCAACGATGTGCAACGTAAAGGAACTACATTACCCATGCTTTCCTGTCAAACTGATCCCATCCAGACATGGCTGTGGCAGATTCACATGGGATTAAAATGGCTGCAGACTGCGGTAATCCTGACGAAAACCACCAGACGTTTCCAGGTAGCTCCTGTCCCATGTGAAAAGGGTTTAACGTCACTTTGTTCCGGCCGCTCAGAGCAACGTGGAGCACTGGCCTCTGCTCTGTTTAGTCTACAGACCTCCACTTTGTTAGTTTGTTGAAGTAGCAGACTGACAAGATGTGACCTGACCCCATTGGAGGAGGGAAGCTGCCATCTTGTCTTACAACGTCAATGTTTATCGACCTGTTGCTACCGCTCCCCCGAGGACCCGGCTCTCACACACTCTTTTATTTCCGGCTGAGAGAGTTTGAAAAGAAACAAAAAAAATCTAGGAGGGGACGGTAGCTTCCTTGGGAGCTACAATATGGTCTTGACATGCAAGTGCAGGAAACGTTTTCACAAATCTGGTCATTATGTTTTTGTAGGAGCATTAGGCATGAAAACTACAACTCTGTGACACTAAAGTCAACCTGACTAAAAAAGTACTGACGAAGCACATAATAAAAGATAGCAATTCAACCACCATACAGAATGAAGAACTAGAATAAATTGATCGATAGAGGGAGACAGAGAGCCCTAAAAAGGAAGAATCTGCCCTTCTATAATCAGCATTTTCTTTTTTTTTAGTGGGCATTCACACTGCTTGCATCGGCCACCAGACGGTACGGCAAAAACGCAGGTCTTCCGTTAATTTTGAATGGGGATAGTGCGTTTAGGCTGCGGCTGAGGGTGCCGCCAAAAAAACATTGAGAAAAGTTGAGACCGACTCAACTTTTGGAGAAACGCAACCCCACGTCACGCTGCGGTGGTCAATCACGTAACTGGCGATCAGACTTGTCACTGCGTTTTGAGGCGGTGTGAGAGTCCCGTACAGGAAACAGGATACATCACTGCCTCTATCGCCGCTACGAGAAAGTTTTAAAACACGAAACACAGGCACTGAACTGCCCGGGATTTGGCAAACATTTAGCTGTTACACAAACAACAAAGCACAGTCGATCAGTCTCGCTCGTCTCTCGTTTTTTTTTCTAGCTCCGTGAAATGAAGCTGCCTTCGAGTGCGGTCGGAAACGTCAAGATCTATAAACGATCTGATGGAAAACAGTAGTTGTGAAATATAAAGTCTACTTGTGCTACATTGGGGGGTTAAAAAACACAACAGGACGTCACACAAATGGGCCGTTTCATTGACACTCCCTCCACCGCACAACCCTGCCGCAAATCGCCGCATCGCTGTTTCCCCGTCTGAACGCAACTTAAAGGAGATATTCGCACATCCAACTATCTCAGATGCAGGTGCGTTGGCAAACATCACTTTGGTACGGGGAAGAAGATCACACCTGTACAATCTGTCATGTTATTTTACACATATATGAAAAAGTAAAGAAAAACAGGAGCAAGTTAAACACCACAACACATAATTAAGTCTACAAGAATATTTACAGGAATTGCGTGAACTTGCGTGATTGTAACTCCTGCTTTGCAGTTGTTGTTTTTTTATCAATGACATTATCAACACACACAAATATACAGATATGCACGCATACACACACACACACACACACACACACACACACACACAGTCTCCTGGTATCTGTTGGCTCAGCTGCTGAGGAGTGATGTGAAGAGAGAGGTGTGTGTGTGTGTGTGTGTGTGTGTGTGTAGTGTTGGCCAGACAATCTGGATCAGACTGTCGCTACAGGATTAACCCACACACTCAATGACATGGTCACTAACACACACATAAAGAGCACTGATTCACTCCCATGAAGACACAGACACATGTACGTATCAGTTTTTATACACAGACGCACACTTTTGTGGCTTTTTTGGGCTCATGTTTTTTACTGCGTAGATACAGACACACCCTCAGCCAGCGTTTCTTTCATGTCTGACTGTAAAAGTTCTGAGGCCACTGAGAGAGAGCGTTTGCATGTCAATGCGTACATTTTCACTTTTTACACAACCGCTTTTCACACAATTTGCGGTCGCCTGTTTGTGTGTTTGTGCTTGCAAATGGGTTTGTTCTCACTTGTTCTGTCTGAGCTGATTTGTTGTGTTGTAGCATGCAAATGTGTGTTATTGTGTGTCCTGGAGACAGAGTAGTAGTCTGTGTGTTGTATGTACCTTATTCTTGTATTAACTCCTGCCTGTGTTTACTGTTACAGTTTTGAGGTGTGGTGGGCAGACAAGTGCCTGTAGGCGGGAAAACACAATATATATTTAATGAGCCTCCTCATTTAGCAACTATTCAACTAATAGCTGCACATCTCAAATTTAACTTATACATATCAGTTGATGTATAATCATCCTCCATGTTTTGTTTTTTTCACTTTCCATTTCTGTGTGAGTAGAATCATAATTAGAAACAGCGGTCGTGAAATTAGAGATGTTTAACACCTTTCTCTGTCTGTATTTGTTTTTAGACCAGGCCACATGTAAAAATCCTCTCTAAAAGTTGTTATAGATTCATCTTAAAAATTTTTAGTCAGTTTGTTTAGTCACGTGACAAGTCAAACCTTCAAAACAAACTCTAAATGTCTCTTCATCAGCGGTGACAAACATGTCAAAACTTATTTTTAAAAACAACATCCCCAGCCCTTTTCAGTGAGTTACATATTTTAGAACCATTTAAGGCGACCGTTTGCCTTACACACACACACACAACACATAACACACACTCAACCCCAGTCTCTCTCTCTCTCTCGCTCTCTCCCTCCCTCCCTCCTAAAGCCCTAGACGATGAGCCGTCTGATTAGGTCTCTCTAGAGCTTTACAGAGCAGTCGCTAGTCTCCACGTACATGCAAAGACAGATACATCACACAGACACATTATAGGCCGTTGTTAAGCTACAGTCTCACACACACACACACACACACACACACACACGCCTGGGAGATACCAGGCTGTAGTCTCCTGTCTCTAAACCCTCTTCGTTCTCATAGAGATAAGAAGTGCGTCTCATTGTTAGCAGACAACGGTCCCGTTATCTTATCAGAGAGCCAGTCCAATCTGGAGGAGGCGGGGCTGCAGAGTGTGTGTGTGTGTGTGTGTGTGTGTGTGTGTGTGTGTGTGTTTGACAGGGTATGGGTTGAGGGGGGGGGGGGGGGGTGGGGTACTTTGGTTAAGTGTGGGTCCTTTGTCATGCAACAGGTGCTGTTGTCGCTCAATTTGTCTTGATGCTAAAGACTCCTGAGGGCTGTACTGTGTTTGCATCAGCGTGTCTAAGAACAAAAACACACAGCTGACTGTTCAAACGTCAGTTAATCCTCATTCTCACTCCGGATGAACTGACTTACAATGTGACGACTCATCTGAGGTTGTACTTTGTTAAAACAACATGGGGCTCATTAACACTTAGAGCACAGCCCCCTGTCAGTGCAGTCTGTCTTTGGGAGACTTCATCCACACCAAACAAGACAGACAACCGAAGGGTGTAAAATGGGATCCTGGTTTACTACATATTAGTTAACTCTGTCATTCCCAGGAGGCTGCGCTCTAAGGCTAATGCAATCACAATTTTACGGTTCAGTTGTTAGACAGAATCAACATTAATATAGGTTGATAAAACAATTGTCTTTTGTGATATATATTTCCACAGCAATGTATTTTTGTCGTTGAAATAGTAGGAAGAAGATATTTAGACGTATGTAGAGGTGTGTTTACTAATGATGTCTTTTTTTCTTCTCTTTTCTCATTCAGATAAAGACAACGTGAAAGAAGAAGCGGGAGGTGCAGAGGAGCCCGTCAAGGAGGCCAAAAAGGACAAGAAGGAGTCATCCAAGGAGAAGAAGGAATCGAAGAAGGATTCCAGCAAAGAGCCCAAGGAGGAGGCGAAGAAGGAGTCCAAGAAGGAATCGTCTTCCTCCAAGGAGAAGAAGGAGTCATCCAAGGAGAAGAAGGAGAAGGACAAAGACAAGGAAGGGAAGGAGTCAGGGGACAAGAAAGTCTCCAGGAAGTCATCTGTAAAAGTGAAAGAGAAGAAGAAGGAGCCAGAGGCTGGCGAGGGCTGACGAGAGCAATGCGATAAACTCGCATGATATGCATACACATGACATACATAAACACAAGATACGTGTCTAAACATCAGGCACATATACACACACCAGGGGCTCACACATATAAACATACATACATGGATATACAGTGAACATGTAAACATATACAAGGTCACAGAACTCAACACACACACACACACACATGCACACATTCACATATGCAGTCCTAATACATGTAAATATTCTCTGTCAAGCTACATATACGCCAGTAGCAAAGCAGTCCTCTCAGATGCATATTTACATCGTCCAGTAATAGCTGATACACACACGCACACACACACACACACACACACACACACACACACACACACTTTCTGTGTCTCTGCGCTGCTGCTGCTGAACCACACACCACATCCACCAGTTTTGGTGTGTGTGAGCGCGCTGGGCAACTGTGGTGAGGTCTGAGCCTGAGAAGAGCGAGGACGAAGTTTGAACTCCTCCTCCTCCTCTGCTCAGACATTTTGCTGACTCTCTGCTTCCTACTCCATCCTCCTCCGCGCCTTCGTCGTCTAGCCTCAGCAGCAGTTGAACCCACAGCCCTGCGCCTCCCTAATCCCAGTCAGACCCCAAACCATCCCTCTCAGCCCACGCAGACTTGTGGACGTGACGTCAGACCCGCCCTCTCGCCCCCACCGGTGGCACCAGGCCTCGCCAGAGCCTCCCCCGCCTCGCCGCTAAGAATAAATGGCCCGCCGCGTCCAGCAGCCCCGCTGCTTCCGGGTAAATCAAGGCCACATCCTACAGCCGCCGCCACCGCCGCCACCACCACCCCCTCTGACCTCTTCCAGTCAGTTTTTTATTTATTTTTTTAAATCTGGGACACTCAAGGACACGCGGCTGCTGATGGACGCATACTTGGTGCTGCGGGGTCGAACCTGAGACTGTTTTTGGTTTTTGGTGGAAACCAACAGGGCGTTTTCTGGAAAAAGCAGTGTGGCTATCAGAAGCGGAGAAGAGCCTGCAGGGCCACTTTAACACCCAAGGCTTTTTCTGCTCATCTTCAAGGACATCACAAAGGGGAGGCTAGATATTAATTACACTCCAAGGCACTTGTGTCCTCTGTAACATCAGCAGCATATTTAACAAGTGACCTACGATCCAGTCGGAAGTGGTAGCCTAGGATGACCATTACTAGTGCCAGAGGAAGAACAGCAAATTCTTTTTTTTCCCTTTTTCAGCAGCAAATAAACATAGGTTTACTGTAGGTGAACAGCGTGCACAGGGTGTTTATTTGGTACCACAGGGTAAGTTAGTAAAAGTAATAGTTTAAACAAAAGTTAAAATATCAGTTCACTCAAATTGAAGCAAAGCAACATATTTTCTTATTTTTAGTGGTATCAAGCCATGCAGACAGATGGTGTTTGGTTTGTGCATGTTCTGAGTAAAGTATCAATTATTGAAAACTATCTTTCTCTATCGAAAGTTGGCATCAAATGACAACTAGTCCTTTATGTTAGTTTTTTACTGATCTTATTTTGACAACATTTCAAATTTGAGAAGGTAAGCAAGAGTTCGAAAGGGTTTAGGGAGAAAAAAAACAAACCTGTTCCATGAGTTTTGATATTAGTGTTGTATTGTCTAAAATGTCTAACAAAAAAGACCCAGTTTTGTTTTGAGAGATCCATCGCTGAGGTTTCTGCATCCTCTCCAATACAACTTTTGTGGAGTTGACAACACTGAACATTTGTAATTTAAAGAGTTCAACAGCGTAATGTCTTTCCAGAAACTGCTGCCACCCTGTAAACAGACGTGTCACCAACTATCTTTTACTGTAGAACGCAATTCCAGTTAAAACTTTGTTCTGTGGATTATCCAATGTAAGTTTTTGGAAAGACAAGCTGCTACTGAGTTCAACTGTAACTGTGTTGTACCATTGGGCAGAATGATCTCATGAAGATGAAATTCATATGCCGCTTTGGCGTGTTATCAAGACGCATAATCGCTTTTTAGCGTGTTTATCAACGCCGTTCGGCCACCGCTGATGTACATTACGTGTGAAAGGATGTAAGTCCGCAGAGCGAGGTTGGTTGGGGTGGCAGATGGGTAAAACACAGGACAGTCACCTAGGAGAGCCGGGATCGATTTAAAGAAATGCCAAGTTTTTTTTTTTTTATTGTTTTTTTTTAACCCTTCTCCAATGTTTCTTTCCTAATCCCAACCGTTTATTATTTTCCTAAGCGTGTGACGTTGGTCACCGTCGTGTTTTTGTCGTTTTACTAAAGCCTTTCCCAATGTTCTTTTCCTAAACCCAACCTTTTTTTTTTTACACGCATGTGACGTTGCAGTGTATGTTTACATCCGCTGTATACAACGTAGACATACACGTGGATAGCTAAAAATGCGTACAGATAACTCGCCATTTGGCTTTAGGAAAGTGGCGTGTATGTTTAAGTCATGATGCAATGTTGCATTTGGGGTGGATACAGAAATCTAAGAGACACATCTTATAAAACCTGTGCTAATCAAAATCTAAACTCTCTGCATGGTTCGATACCAGTAGAGAGAAGAGAGATAGGTATAAAGAATATTGATTGATAAGGTATAAGGAATATTGATGAAAAAACAAGACAACGAATTGTTTAATTGGGTATCTTCAAAGGGTTTTTACTTGTTGAAGGAAAGAAGAAAGAAGTCTTGCAGTTTAAAATGTGTATTACGGTCTTGTCTGGTCAGATTAACAGCATCGTTTGAATGCAGGATGTTAGAAAAACTTGATGTGAATCTGTCTGGATCCATCAAAATGAAGGCAAATTCTGGCGTTCGCCCTCGGTTTTACAGACTCAACCCTGTTGAATTACAAGCTACAAGTTTTTCTTTTTTCATTGCAGAAATGTAAGGCGTTGGACACACATACACTCACGTAATGTAGGAGCTTTGAGCTGTATTTCTGCCAGACTTGAAGCTTATCGACTTCAGCCATAGATGCTGTGCCAGCTTAACAAATGACCATCGCAGCAGCTACAAGTCTGCACAATGTCTGCGTGTTTAGCCTCAGGCCTTCTTTCCACTGGGAAACAAATATTTAGCTGACTGAAGCACTGGTCATGTTTTTTTTTTTTTTTTTTTTGGTGTTTTTCAATTAGAAATATTTGAACTTTTAGCTGATAGACGCAGATAAACTCATCCTCGCCAAGGAGGTTAGATAGAAACATCTGTGATGTTACAGAGGTTCCCAAGGTACTACATGTTACTGTTTCAGAATACATTGAATATTTATAATAGAGTAGTAGGTTTTTGCATTGTTGTATTAGCTGTTCAGATGTACCAGGCTCCTGTTCTGAGTCTGCTTTTATAGCCACAAATCATTCCAAAAGGAGATGTTCTGCACTTAAAGGTACACGCCGACTTATTGGGACTTAGGAATAGGAAAATGTTGGCGTTATTTTGTCACTTATTGGGAGCAGTAGGCTAGATGGAACCGGTTACCTCCAGGATCTGTGCTAAGCTAGGCTAGATGGAGCCGGTTACCTCCAGGATCTGTGCAAAACTAGGCTAGCGGTGGGTGCATCAGACAGGGTTACGACACACATGGAGATGAGAAGGGTATGTAAGGACTTATCTAACTCTGGGGGATACGGTGAATAAACTAAAGTCGGCATGTTCCTTTAACGTTAACATGCAGCCTGAAGAACCAAGGAGTCTGAGAATGAAATAAACCTTATTAATGAAATATTTAGTAATAAAATACTAAGTATGTAAGCAAAGCCTTCAATTAGTTCTTTATTGTCATTTTGTTTATTTGTTAACAGTTATTTGGATAATTTGATTGTATGTCTGTCTTTTTTCTACATGTGTGGATGTGAATTATCTGGTTTTCTCCTCAATTAATCTCTGGTTTGATTGTTATTAATATATAATTCGAATAGGATAAATTCCGCAGGATAAATAACCTGGAGATTTTTCCCAGAAGTCGTCATTTGCCAGTTGAAATCTCCTTCTAATTTAAAGTTTACTTGATGTAAATGAACTCTTAACAGTCATTTCTCCCTCAGAGTTCTGCGCTGGGTCGTCCTTCCTCTACAGCGGTACTGAAGCTGTAAGTAGATCATAGTTGTAACAAAGTTTCTGCTGTGGTGGTATATTCTGAACCTGTAAAGTGATGTCTTGCCATTGATTTCACATTGCCCACATCGCTACAAGATGAGTCTATATCCACGACGTTTCATTTGCGGGATTGCTCCGTTGCCGACCGACATTCCACCGGATTTCACTCTTTTCGGACGGATGTCCGTTACCTAGGGCTTTCTTTGTGTTGACATTTTAAACTCTGGTGGATTTCTGAGGACTATGGTTAACTGCTCCTCAGATCTCTGCAGGGTTAATCCAGACAGCTAGCTAGACTATCTGTCCAATATGAGTTTTCTGTTGCACGACTAAAACAACTTTTGAACGTACACATGTTCTATCAAAACAAGATCCTTCCCGAGGCTATTTTGCAGAGGCGCCGTTGCTCCATCCGCTTAGCGCCGCCCAAGGCAATTGTGATTGGTTTAAAGAAATGCCAATAAACCAGAGCATGTTTTTCTCCCATCCCAGAATGCTGTGGGGACTCGTTTCCCCAGCAGGAATCTCCGATATTAGTATGTCTGGTCTTTAAACTACGTTGTTTCACAAAAACACGAGAAGTGACACAGGACATGACGTAAAGTGATGCCAAGGGGCCGCCCCAGAGTGTCAAAAACTGGCGCCAAGGGTGTCCTGTCCACGGATGTATTACAAGACCTGACCAAGCGCGTTGAAAAACACCGCCAACGGATTACCCAAAGAGTTAAAAAGTGATGTCGGGGGGTCCTGACCAAGCGTCAGTATTTGACGAGCTGGGAGTGATAATGTGTTGGTTATAAATGCTTTTAGCCTAAGTTAAGAGAATTATATATAATTAGATCATTTTAGTAGCAGCAATAGCCAGGGATGTTTCCTGTTTACAGTAAAGTTAACGGGACTCGCATGCCGCGATACGGACAGATGAGTCTGATCTCCGGTTACATGATTGTCCACCGCAGAGTGATGTCCGATTGCTTTTCTCCAAAACTTGAAATTGGTCTCGACTTTTTGCAAAACAAACGGAAAGACCTGCGTTTTCACCTGACGAGTGACGACCGACGCAGTGTTTGTGAAAGAATGCTTAGCCAGCCAGTGCTTAACTACAGCATTAGAGTTATGAACGGTTGTACTATCTTTACCTTTATCAAATCGCCTGAAAACGACACCAGGCTGATACAGTGTAATGAATTACAAGAATACTGGATGTAATGCAGTTTGATGTTTACAGCCAAAAGGCCAACACATACAGACTGAAGTGGTAGTCAAGTTACAAATAACAATATGTGCTGATGTGGTGTGTAAAATGGGTAATACTGGTACTTTTCTACTTTTCTGCAGAGTTGATGATGTAAAATAAGGCAGTGGCGTATCCAGACAATCAGACGGGTACCAAACAGTCACCGGTATACTAGCCTGGATGCCAGCCAAATTTAGTCCCACCCACAACATTTGAGAAGTTTGGTCTGGACTTGAGCCGTTGTGGAACAACTATGCTCGAACCAGAGCTATTCGGACTAATCAAATTGTCAGGGCGGGTTTTATACGACGATGGACAGATGATTAACAGTAACTGTAACTGCCACTGGAGAATTAAGATGTGTAGATTCCGCCATTGCGTCTGTTAGAGAAGATATCAACAGCGCATTCATTTTTAAAAGAGAAACAGAGAACAGCGATCAAGGCATTTGTCGATCGGAAAGATGTTTTTGGTGTCCTTCCTATGGGATTTGGCAAAAGATAAATTTATCAGCTCGCCCTGATGGTCATACGTCACATACCGTTGCTCTGATTGATTGTAGGTCTATCCAATTGAGTGCAGAGGCAGACTGGGTAACGGGGCTAAAGCAGAGCTGCTGCTGTTTAATCTGGCAGCAGCTCTCACAGTGTGTACATGTAGGAGCCCTGCAGATAAGAAGTTACAACAACCCGCAAAAACACTCTTCTCTCTCAGTTTCTCTGTTTCTCTTTTTCCATCACTCAATTATTTTCATTTCACTCTCTTAGCTCATTTCTGTTTTTATCCCCCCTCGCCATCATACTTCATGTCTATTTATACCCTCTTTGTTATCGCTCCCTTCATCTCTATACATCTTGTCAACCATCTTTCTGTCAACGCACCTTTTCTCTCCATCTTTTTTGGTCACTTCCTTCTCTTTGTACTCTTTCCCTTCTCTTTCCAAAGCTTTAAAATCTTGTCTCCATCACTCACTCCATTTTCTTTTTCTCGTCTCTCGTCTTCTTTTTTTTTTGACTCTCCTAGTTCGCTTCAAACCTCTTTTCCCTCATTCCTATTCCAATAACTCTTTCGCAATCTCTCTCTTCAGATCTCTCCATCTTTCCATCTATCAACGCTCACTAAATGATCAGCCTCTCTTTGTTGTTTTCTTTCATATTTTAATACTCTACCCTTCCCCACCCACGGGGACTTTTCCTTCCTGGAACCGTGGTACTTGATTCCAACTTTAATTTCTTTGGCCATATTTTCAAAATCGTGTAAAAAGTCTCTACATTCAAGCGCCACAAACATGTTGAAATTTAGTTTTGAAAATGTGAGAATAATAGATATCTCTGATTAGTCAAACACAAACTTTGTGTTACGCAACCTCCTTTTTTGGACGCCGTGGTTTTCCCTTTGCTAAAACACAGTGTTCAAGTCACACAGATAAGAGATAAAGATAGGACGACATGCTTTATACTATAAGTAAAACAAGTAGGAGTTATATCTGTTACACATTAAATTATGGCATGAAATAGAAGGGCACTCGGAGAGTGTAGACCTCCGCCAAGGCATGCCCTATCTTGCAATGTTAACTATCTGACTTGAGGGGGTGTTCGTGTAAATTTTCTCAGTCGGGACCTCATTTTTTAGATTATTCCAAATCCACATGAAGGCAGCGCAATTGCCCTAACGCGCAATGTTGTCAAAAGTGAAAAATAATTTCTGTATCCGCGTCAAAATTGAATTAGTTCTTCCTTGGCCCGTGCTACACCCTTCCCACCGAATTTCATGAAAATCATGGTAATGATGCACACGAGGAGAGGCTGAAGATCCCAATCCAAATGATTGTCCAGCACACAGAAGTGGGAGTGAAAAGTGAAGATAATGAGAATAAGCGTGCACAGCTTGTGGGACAACGAACAAACCGGGGTGTCTCATCCCTTTGGCTGAATTTAAACTGTTAATTGTGGACTTGTTGTAGAGATGTCTGATTGTTTCTTGAATGTGCTTGTGTGTGTTTGTTGAGGGTTTTCTCTGGGTACCTACTTCTTCTGCTGTTCTCAGGTCAATCCTCATCTCTGATGAGATTAGCTGATGAAATAACGGTTATATAATAATAAACAGCAATGAAGTAGCTCTTAACAGAACAGTAAACTTGTCTGTTGAAGAACAGACTGCTTGAAGATGCTTTGCTCTTAAAAGTCTGTCGTGGCATTTGAACTGCAACGGGGAAGTGACACAGAGCTGGGGTCACTTTTTGATCCTCACAAAACTAGTTCTTCAGCACCCTTTTTCTCTCTTTTTCTCTTGTCTTTCCTCTCTTTCTTTTGTCCCTCTCAGTCTTTCTTCCAGAGCTTCACTGTCTTCCTCCTTTTGGTTTGCGTTTTGTATTTGTGACTTCAAACACTTGCCCAGATTCTCCCTATTCAGTAACTTCTTCCCTCATTCTCGCCTCAGCCCAGTAAACCAGTTCTGAAGTGAGGAACCGCTAAACATGGTTGCACACACCCAACTGGTAAAAACATCAAACAACAATACTTAAACAATCAAAGTGTTACCGGGGCCGCAGCAGTTTGTCATTTTTTTTTCAACAGAGTGTAATAAAAGTGGAGTTTGGATTTAGACGTTGAGTAGCAGCCGGCTCAGTGTGGGTTTTATTTCAGAGTTTATTTCTGTCTCCCGGGGTTTTAGGCGTAAACAAACTGGATCAGATAATTGCCGCATCATTTTACTCTCGCTGCAGATTTGACGCGTCAGCAACGTTTCACCTCCGCCACGGGGAACTTAAGTGGATCGGATTTCTTTTTTGTGTGAACAACACTGATCCCATGTTTTTATTTTGATCCCAGGGGAAAATTTCCAGAATTGATATGTTGTCTCCTTGGTAACGCGGCTACATCATGTTTTTGTCTCCTCAGAGTGACGTTAACAACCTTTTCTTCCACGTGAAAAGATAGAAAATATATTTTCGATCTTATTTTCTCCTCCACTGTTAACATTCATATTCATACCTTTTAATTCTGTTAATGGGGACATGTATCACAAAAATGTAAAGGTCTTTATCTCAAGATATGTTATTTACACCAAACTTTCCACTTTGATTACTATCTATATTCTGAAGGTTGTTATAGAGGGGTTTGTTCCTAAATCATTTATAGCCTGATTTATACAATATTTTATACCTGAAAAATGTTAGGGATATCCATAATTCTCTCTTTCAAAACATTTGACTCTAATCTAAATGTCAACAAAATTAAACAAGAATTCTGAACCTGCATGGCTTTATCCAATGTTCTGATTCCTGTTTTGGAAATGTATGCAAATAACTGAATATTTAAACATACAGTTTCAGAAAAAAATGTAAGTAATCAACTAGGGAAGTTATATGGTGATTAGTCTATATCGACGACCTTTCATTTCCGGGATTGTTTAGGTGTCGCCGGAAAGGGGGAGAGAGATGGGCGATGACACACAGCAAAGGGCAGCAGGTCGGACTTGAACCCGGGCTGCTGCAGGACTCGGCCTACATGGGGCGAACGCTCTAACTGGGTGAGCTAGAGGCCGACCCGGATGTTCCTTTTTGAGGCCGGATGTCCGTCACCTTCCGCTTTCTTTGTGTTGTCATTTTTTTTCATTGTGTCCGGCCCTTAGCGCCGCCCAAGACGATTGTGATTGCTTGTAAAGAAATGCCAATAAACCAGAGCATGTTTTTCTCTCATCCCGGAATGCTGTGTGGACTAGCCAGACCTTCCTCCGCAGCGCCGTGGAGGAAGGTCTGGCTATATGGTGATATAGTTTAGTTATTTTGGTTTACCCTGTTTGACCTGTAGTGTCTTGCTTTAATGAATTAGCCATAAAAGAAAGTAAAATACCCCGAATAACACAGGTAAATTATATGATCTAACGATAAATATTGTTTTGCGATTGTTGGATTCTATGTCTCGGAAAGTTGCAGAAATGCTCGGGCACATCCCCCCCCCCGTTCCACATCCATGGACAAAACCAGTTCAATCTTTCATCCCGTGCCATCCAGCAAGAGGATTTGTACCCACTGTAGAAGTCATTTCACTTCGCTGACACTGTGACACTTGTAGACACTTCAGATACTCCAGTGTCAAATTCCACATTGAAGCTGGTGAGTTGAGTTGAGCATCTTTTCTCTTTGACCTTTTAAAAAAGCCACATTTCCCATGTCTGCTGGGTTTCTGCCTGCAGGAGGAGGATGTCTGCTGTGTGTATGTCCACGTTCTGTGGTCCAGAGGAGCAGGTAAAGAGCTGAAACTGAACTCTGCTGCAATCATGGAGGGGAAAACCCCCCTCACCACTGCAATTGGACTGTTTTTCGTTTACAAAGTCAATTATGTGCTGAGTGAGTTTCATGACCTTTGGGGGCCTTGAATCCTGCAAGAAAAGCATTCCTTTCTGAAAATTCAGACGTTGTGCTGATACAGTACGTGTTCGACAACAGCGATACGCGCCAAGAGATTAACTCGTAGCCGGACTTCCCCGTGAGGAGCTCGTAAAACCAGGAGAGTATGGAGCGTGATAGATCCCAGACCTCCCACACCATTTCTGCTGTTCTCTAACAAACGCGTCTCATACCTCTGAAAGAGACATTTCACACAAACACTTCACTCCTTTACATCCTGAAAATATACACATCATCAGGCCCTCAGCGTTTGACTCGTGTGTTTCCAGGGCGTTTGTTCGTTGTAAAAAGTACATAAATCGTTTGTGAAAAAGCTCCATAAACCTCTAAAATATCTGCAGTTTATGTCCTTACAGGGATGTACAATACTGACAATTACATGCCACAATTAGCGTTTTTATTGTGTAGTTTCTTTATATTATTATTTACCATGTCACGCACATTTACCAAATTGTGCTGTATGTCAATACCGGAAAATGTAGTAATGTAATATATAGACCATATTTCCGAGCTCTCAAACCTGAGAATTTGTCTTGTTATGGTAGCATCCTTACATCAGATGTTTATTTTATACACACATTCAGTCCTCTTTGGAAACGTAATCTTGATTAGGATATTAAACGATGAATCATGCTAAAGCTGTACATAAATTGTAGCAGAGAAAGCTGGTGTTTGACCATTCAGTGACGTTCGGCACTGCGAGCTCTGTCCCTGGGCCATCAGAAAGTGCTCCCTTTTTTGGGGGGGGGGCAGGAACTATTGCAAAGGTGCCAAATGTCAACCCTGGTTCGAAACACAGGTACTGTTTTTGAATTTCTGAAAAGAGTTCCTGGGTTCCTGGAAAAGATTCTTGCAGTGGAAACAGGCTATAAGTGTTGGTGTGGCCTGACTCAGACAGCTGGGTCTACCCCCCCCCCATAGCCTCTCAGAGCCAGACCTGCCGGCTGCAGGGGGCTTTAATCTCAGGGCCACCGGGTGTCCCGTCTCCCGTCTGCAACTAGTCTGAAGGCAGGAGGACACTCAGACCATCTGAGAACATCACAATCAATATCAGAATCAGCTTTATTGGCCAGGTTTACGTAAACAATCAAGCAATTTGACTCCGGTTAATCTTCGCTCTCAAAGTACAACACTCACTTATTTATTATTTTTTTTAAGATACTTTTTTGGGGGGCTTTTCCCTTTATTGGATAGTGACCGTGGATAGACAAGAAAGGTGGGAGAGAGATGGGGGATGACACGCAGCAAAGGGCCGCAGGCCGGACTCGAACCCGGGCCGCTGCCAAGGACCTCAGCCTACGTGGGGTGAGCTAGAAGTCGCCCCGTACAACACTACATATACTACTAACATATAAAGAATAAAAACAGAAAGGACAGTAAGAAATATAAAATAAATATACTGTTAAGTATACAGTATAACAATAAAATAGAATTTACACATCTACAAGAAATATACAATAACAATTGAAGAGAGGGAAGGAATAGTGCAATATCAGTATATCCTCATCTGAGGACATTGATCTCTCCTGGTCAGTCCTGCAGCAGCTTCTCCGCTAACACTTGACTTGAAGGTATCTACATAAGAGTGACATGACACTGTCGTGACACATGACACTGTCATGAACCCTAACCATAACCATAACTTAACAACCGTATGACACCTACTAAAAGAAGCGTTCTGTCATAAACATTTATGACTTGTTTATGACATGTTCATGACCGTGTCATGTCACTCTTATGTAGATTACTTTCAGGTAAAGAGTAACCGCTTCTCCTTCTCCTGCTTGTTTCAAATCCACTCCCTACAGACCAGCATCTTCCTTTAAAACAACCTTTTTCTTTTATCTTCTTAGCTGCTTGACATTCGCTCTTTTGTAGTTTGTGTTGACGTAATGGGTGGGGAGGGGACTATGAGTACATTAGTCATTCTGAAAACACTATCCAGCAAGGAACATTTCTACAGGAGGAAAATACTGTTAGATTAAACTGCCTGGTACCTTTTCTGTGGTGCTTTTGGCTACGTCTACACTACTACGTTTTGGTTTAAAAACAAATATCTTTTTGCTACGTTTACGCCTTTAAGTCCACACTACTCTGGTGTTTTCGAGCCCATAAAACGGAGACATTTTGAAGCGCTGCTGCCCCCGTTTTGGTTTGAAAACTCCGGGGTTGCTTTGTAGTCTGGACAGGCACAAACGGAGACCTTTGGAAAAGATCGAGGCACGTCAGTAGTCGGTTAGGTAGCTTACGTACCTTTCAGTAACAGCTCCGCCTCGTCGTCGGTCCACGCTAATAAATCCATGGTCTTACTTTTCGCCATTATTGTTCTTTCTCCAGAATATTTTCTTTATTTCTTAACTTAAACAGCCAGGACTTTCAATCGCAGCTCGGTG
The DNA here is from genome assembly GCF_004354835.1 of Perca flavescens. Taxonomy (NCBI): domain Eukaryota; kingdom Metazoa; phylum Chordata; class Actinopteri; order Perciformes; family Percidae; genus Perca; species Perca flavescens. The sequence goes on along the minus strand of NC_041336.1, from coordinate 7,475,484 downwards.
TGTGTGAATGGTCATGTGATATGTGCCGTAAGACGTGTTAATATGGACGGAAATTAGTTCCGCTGCTGGAGCCAAAGCTCTTGTGTGGACGGAGATTGTGTTTTTTGACTGGTTACGGGAAGATTGCTAAATCACTCCAATTCTGGTGTTAAACTATTAAACTTTGGGGCTTAAATGAAGCCTCTTATACTGACTGTATAACAAAATGCTTAAAGTGTAAACTTCATTTTCTAACCCCATTACACTCCATCTTGGCTTGAAATTCTCCTCGTCCTCTATCACCCATTCAACCATTCAGCCATGTCTCTTTCAGGCCCTGCACACCGTCTTTGGAGTTCCTTCCTTCCTTCCTCTTGATGAGACGTAAACTGAAAATTCTCTAAAATCTACAGACTTTCTTAACTCGCAGCTGACTCCCCGTCATCTCTTCTGAAGTGTGTGTGTGTGTGTGTGTGTGTGTGTGTGTCAGGGCTGGGCGATGTGTGAGGAGGTCATTAAAGTTGTGTGTGTGTGTGTGTGTGTGTGTGTGTGTGTGTGTGTGTGTGTGTGTGTGTGTGCGTGTGCCTGCGGTCAGACCAGGTCACAATCTCTCTCTCTGTTGCCATCTAGTGGTTAATATTACCAAAATTCAGCCTCACACACACACACATACTCTTTATCGCTATAGACAGATTTAAATGGTATCTTTCACACACACACACACACTTGTTTTTTTTCTCACACACACACTCTCTCTCTCTCTCTCATTCTCTCCCTCATTGAAACAAACTGTTTCTCTTTTTGACTAACTGGCTTTTTTTAAAACACCCTTTCTTGTCATCAACAATTTCTCTCTCTACGGCACTAATACACACTCTGTGACACATTTACCTTTTGACTCTTCCTCACTATCTTTTTGACTGACACACACACACACACACACACACCTGGGCTGTGCCTGGCAGCAGCACAGATCGAGCAACGGCTGACGCTCAGTTAAAAGCTGTTGGGTGGGTCCTAATTATTTCTTTGAAGACTTGCTTTTCCTCCCCGTCTGAGCTTCTGACGAGCTTCACTTTAAAGAGGCTAGACACACACACACACATACACACACACAAACGCGCACTGTCATGCATCCCACCTCATCTGTCACATACTTTGATGTCGACTCCAGACTGCAGATTTATGGGAACCTAATGCTAAAATGTCGAGGAGTTTTTATGGTGGAGGAGTGTGTTGAGTTTGACAAGGAGGAGATATTTTCACAAAACTGAAAGTAGCATCCAAAACAGCAAAATTCATTTGATGATGATTTTGTTTCAAAAGAAGCCTAATATGATAATTGATAGTTCAGTTTTTTTGCTTATGGTTTTGCTTTGCATTTGAAATCTTCTATTGGAGGAATTGTTTCCCTCGGTTGATTGACTCTTTCTTGACTGACTTTGGGTCCTGTCAGAGTCTCATTAGTGTCCCCCTAGAGGTTCCCCCAGACCTCAGTTTGAGAACCTTTGACCCTTTCAAGAGCCTTAAACGGGCCCTTGGCTGCACTTTGGCAACCTCAAGGACTGATTTATTTTGCACAGAGGTGAGGGAGTTATTAGTGAGATGACTAGAATAGCGCATGTATATTCAGTTTAACAAACCTTTGTTGGTGCCAAAGCATATACGTAAACAGAGTAGACCACATGGCCAACGTATGTGGACACGTAAACAATACTCCCATATCTGATACTTGAACATCGCATTGCAAAATCACGTTCATTAATCTGCTGCTATAACAGCTTCCACTCGTCTGGGTTTTTTCCACCAGATGGTGAGCCTGCTGCAGGTATATTGATCCTAGTCAGACACCAGATCACTAGTGAGGTCCCACACTGATGTTGGGTGATAAAGTCTGGCTCCAGTTCATCCTAATGGTGTTGGATAATTATGTCAAGACTCTGGTCAAGTTCTTCCTCACTAAATTGGGAAACCATTTCTTCATGGAGTTGGAGTTGGCTTCATCACACAAAGTTGCTGGAGCATTAAGATCTTTCTTAATTGGAACTGAGTGGCCCAAACCAAAGGTATACAAAGCAATGATGACACCAGTGTCCACGCATGCTACATTTGGCTACACTCGTTTCCAAATATAGTGAGAAATACATCAGACAAAGAAAGAAGGAAGCTTCTGTGTATGTAAAATCAAATCAATGGTCATCATTTCTATATTCTCCTGCCGGATGTGCCACAGTGACAGTCTCAGGAGAGTTTGGAAGAAAAAAATTTTTATTACATTTTGGGCATTTTAGAAGAAAACTGATGTCTGTCTGCTTCTGCAGGAGACACATCTGTTCTTCCTTCTTCTTTGTTTCTCTTGTTCTTCTAAAACACATTTACAACATAGAGACATGAAGCACATGTTATGTAGCTCCCTGGTTTGTTGGTAATGAAACAGGAGCTCTCTCTCATTAACACACACACACACACGCAGACAGTTGTATTCAGTAGCAGGCAGACAGAGGCAGATAGCAGCAGAGTGATTATTAAAAACTTAGAATAACAAAAGGAGGTCTGGAGGAAGAGGAGGAGGACTGGGAGAAGTCTGCAGGACCTGTGGAGACAGAGGACCAGAGAGGGTTTTTGAAAAGGTCTGGAGGCAGGAGGAGGTCCCGGCTTTCACAGAGGAGGCAGGACTTTCTGGCTGTGTGGTGCGCTCCGACACCAGAGGTCCGCTTTAATAGCAGAGAAGGAGGAGGAGAGGCCGGTCGACTCTTTTACACCGCTCAGAGAGAGAGAGAGAGAGACTGCAGTCCCGGACAGTCGAGCATCGAGCATCCATATGCCAAACGGAGCTCACATTAAGACGAGTAAACTGGAAAAACGTCCCCTACACTAACCTATCGGCAGGCAGTGAGAAGCGTTTTGAAACTCTCCGGTTGTTATAAATCAGCTGTGTGTGTATTATTTATTTTTTTTCCCATCAGTGCTTAAATTACCTCGGACACTTTGGTTTGGACTCTTCTGACTGCCGGAGTGGGGAGAAATCCTTTTCCAAATCTCAAAACCTCCTCTAAGGATCCCCATACCTGCAGGATTTGGGACTGCTTTTTTTAATTTTATTTTAATCTTTAAATGTTTTCATCCATGGACTCCCGTTTTCCGCGCACGACACGAGCAGCCCCGCTGTCTCCGGCCCGTCGGCGCGTCTTTTGTCATTTTAATGTCGCTGTAATCGCCGCGCGTCTGGCTGATTGTCGCTATGCATTTCAGCGCAATCTGACAAACTGAGGATTTTTTTTTTTCCTTTTATCTCCTGGCTGGAATAAAGACGAGACGTCTGTGGGAGAAACTTTTTTTTTTTTTTTTTTTTTTTTGGATTGATTCTGTTAATTTAATTCCTCCGTTTTCACCAAAACTCTGACAGTTTTTTGTGAAGAGAAGAAGCCCGAGGATGTTGCTCCGCTGCTTGAGCCCTCCCTCCTGGTCCACCTGTAGGGTTTTATTCAGCTTTTTGTTGCTGCTCCAAACGCCCGGGCCCTCCTATCCACTAATTACAGGTAAGATTAAAGGGATCAAATGGCTTCATAATAACACCTCACAACACCCACCGTGCGTAAAAATCTACCCAAACCCCCGGTTATTTAGTCTGCCGCGTCTCCGCGCTCCTTCGGGCTGTTTCTACTCTGCCCCGGCGAGCGCACCGAAATCAAAGTCACCTCAGCTTTTTATTCCTGGTTAGCAGTAATGTGGTGGTCAACTGATGGCTCCATGAAACCAGGCAATAAAACCCCCAGCTTTGGTGCGTGATCACCAGGAAACAAAAACATCAACAGAATGCGGAAAAAAAATACACTTGAGTTTGTCAGAAAACACTCTTTTCTTCACGACTTCCCGTCTATTTTTTTGCACCACCGCATACTCTTTATGTTTTTATGACACCACGATGGTTAAAAAATTTTTTTTGCAGAGAAAAAGTTCAGTTAATTGTGTTTTGTGGGGTTTGGAAAGCTCTTAATCTCGAGTGTCTTGGGGTTCAAAAGAGCGCCTGATAATGAAAATAGACTCGGTTTACAGTTTAACCCGGGTTATCCTCTCGGTACCTCCCTGCCAGTAATTGGTCTTCTTCTTCCAGTGGAAAGTGGGTTGCACTGGAGAGAGATACCACCAAAATCCACCCCTGGAGCGCTTGTTATGTGCAGCAGAGCTTGTTATTTGCAGAGGTAGTTTTCTGCCTGACATAAATCATCGTGACACAAGTCAATATCCAAAGTCATTTCTATCAAACTGAAGGAAATTATACAAGGATTTAGATCTTTAGGATGAAAGGTCTGCCTGAAATTATAAGTGATCTTTGCTCAAATTGTTGTTTGTGTCACTAGAAGTTGTAATTAACCCACTTTTTTGAGTTAAAAGCAGGGCTGTAAAGTGTAAATCACTTTCCTTAACCGGCTCTGATTGAGCGGCTCCTCTGTGTCCTCCCTTTCTGAGCAGCGGCCTCTCCTGCCTCTCCCTCCGGGTCTCAAGGCCCTCTATCCCTGGGCTGCTCCCCCGTTGACAGCGGCATTTCATCATAGGATATCAGTTTGTTTGCCCTGCAGCGCCGTTGAGAAATGAGAGTAATGGAAAGGCAGTGGATGTAATGTAAGGTGGATGGCTCTGCAGCCGTCTTATCAGCAGCGTGAGGGACTGACTTCTGCGGCCCGAGCTGCTTTTACTGCCCTGACCTGCCTCCCCTGGCACTGTCAGGAAACGGGAATTAGATCAAATGCATTAGATTATGCTTATTTATTTGGTTTTCGGTTCCTCTAAGCGTCATTTGGAGGGTTTCCTTGACGACAGTAGTTGAATTCCATGATAATCTCATTAACATAAGGAGAGTCTTTGATGAAGCTGATTTGGAACAGAGGTTTCCCCCCCTTTTTCCCTCCAGCTTTTAACATCAATATAGACTTCCACATGACCAGAAAAGAACAGAAATGCCTGCATGTCATCCATGTCTTCTCCTTTCTTTCCCCATTCTGAATCTGAATTGCTTCTGATACTTTTATAAACTCACCGTTGACCCATTTGAAGTCAGGAAGGCCAGCGACATGGTTGGACTGAAGGAAAACCTGTATTAATTTATCCCCGTATTTGATGTCCGTTTTGCCAGATTTCACGGATTACTTGGACCGCTGTTCAGTGGCTGCCATGTTTGACATGCACGTCCGTTATAGCCTCGATAAGAATCATTTCTGATTATAAGAGTCCCCCCCCCCCTCCCCTCTCCTGGCTGTTATCTCTGGTATCTCCCGAGATGGGAATCAGATGAGGGGCGAAACCTGTACCAGATGGGTCTCTGTAGTCCAACATGTGTATCCGTTTGACATGAAACAGTGTAGGGGAACCTCTGAGAACCAACTACCTCTATCAGCTGAGGAGGCTGGACCATTATGATCCCAGCACAGATCCGATTCCTCCACCTGGCATCCCAAACATGCACTGTATCATCCTGTCTATTGTCTGCTGAACCACAGAGCAGGGGGTTCTGGACGGTCAAATGTGTCACTGCAGCAGGTGGAGCGGTCAGCGGGTACAGAGGTCATCCTGTTGGCTTCTGGGTTGTGTCCATAACCACAGCATTACCGCTTTAAATCTGGTCCATGGAAAGTACCTCCGCCTGTCATCCCTGTCTTCTCCTGTCTCTCTCTACTACGATCGATAGCACTTGACTGAATCTTAATTTGTTTCTGAGGAAGGCTGGTGACATTGTTTGGAGAGCAGGAAAACCTGCATAAAAGTTCCTCAAAGTAAGTTTTTTTAAACAATAAATACAGAAACAAATAGCACCTACTGTACATACATACATACAGTACATATAACTATTTAACATGGAAAAAGAGGCTGTATGGTTAGTGCAGGGTGTACAAACATGTAGAGGGATGTGCAATAGTTACTTTCAGTTTCACCAAAAACCTCCCAGACTTCACCGATTACCGGATTAGTGTTCAGTAATTGGCTGAACTGCCATGTTTGACACCCTCAGAATTGTAAATAATAAAAAAAAGCATTTGGTAACAGAATTATTCTAGGGAAATCTAAATTATTGTTATATGTATATAATGATTTATAATCTATTCAGATCACATATTTCTTTCTTTTCAAACAGCCCTGGTTATTCTGAAACAGCCCTGTGGTTGAATGTCACGAAGTACATTTACTCTAGTAATGTACGGAAGTACAAGCTTGAGGTAGATGTACTTGAGTATTTGTTTTTTGTGCGATTTTACTGTACTTTTCACTCCACTGCAGCTTTTACTTTACAGTATATAAAATAGTCAAATAAACTCCACTTTGAACATCTGGAACAGTAAAATGTAACTTTGGTTACATCATTAATAATAATTGAAAATATATTAGATTAGATTAGACTTGGTGGCAATTTGGTGCAAACTTCTCCAAAACATTAAAACACAACCATGACACCACATGCTATCAAACATTAAACATACAACACACTACCACTACACACTATTAAACATACAACAGCAATTGTGCAATGAGCAGAAACAGCAGCAGGTGGGATGGAGGTAGGTTACAGCCTACAAGAGAACACATTTAAAATACTTAGTCTGTATAATAGTATCACAGGCGTGTTTTTCTGCATTATGAGTGTATTTACTTCTGATACTTGAAGTGCATTTTTCCTAATGACTCTTGACATTTCAGATGCAGGACTATTTTTTTAAATTTCTCATAGAGTATTTTTACCTTGTGGTATTGTTACTTTGACTTACATAAAGGATCTGAATTCTTTCTGTGCCGTGGGAAACAGAAACTGTGCTGCACAGGCATATCTGAAGCTAATTAGAGACTTTTTATGACCTTTAGAATCCTCGATCATTCAGTTCCATAAGAGATTTACGAGACTCAGACCTTATTTACCAACTGTAAAAAATGGACGCAACTCCTGAAAGTCCAAGAGAGACCTCTAACAGTTTTGAGTCCCCTGCTGTATTTTAGCTCCAGCCCCTTTATTGACTCGCTGCACTGCTTTCTGCAACTGTGTTATCCATCTCTTTTTGACCTTTTCACTGCTTTTTGCATACAATAGTCAGGTTATCTGTTTTTCTTTTCCCAGTTAAAGTAAAACCTTTAGTGCTGATGTTTGAATTTGTCATTAGTATCTCTAGGTAGACGTATCCGATGGATAGGAGGTAAACACAGCAGCTGACCGACAGAGGAGGAAGGTATATTGTCAGACTGAGGACGAGGCCTCAGAGACCCAACACCCCCACCCCTCTCCCTGCCCTCACCCCCCACCACTTACAGCGCTGCCAGTTTAATTACACTCAAAGGTTGTAAATTTTACTGTGGTGGTGGAGTCGTCAGGGTTCGTCTGCTCTGCCAGAATCCACAGGCTGCTTTTCTGCTGAATTCAAAGAGACGGCACGACTCGCTGCAATAAGGACCTATTGTTGTTTGTTCAGATCTTTAACTTTAGTGCTGAATGACTCTTAGCTTCAAACAGACATCGGTACGTTACTGTCGGGATGCTTGTCAAGCTTTCCGTTCATATGCGGTTTAAAATGGTAACGGTGGCAGATTTACTATCAAAATTGTTATGGATTTTCAAAAGATCAGGTCAGTGATTTCAGGCTACATCTACACTACTACATTTTTGTTGCTTACTGTAGACTTAGTCTAATCGGTTAGGTCGGCTTACATACCTTTCAGTAATAGTTACACCTCGTCGTCGGTATTAAGTATTTTCTGTATTTTTAACTTATACATCCATGATTTTCCACCGCAGAGTAACGTCAGGCAATCTGCTTCTCAGTGCCCAGTGTGTGTGAATGGTCATGTGATATGCGTTGTCAGACGTGTTAATATGAACGGAGATTAGTTCCGCTAGCTAGCTAAAACTGTTGTGTGGACGGAGATCGATCCTTAAGAATTAAAACGTAGTTGTGTAGATGTTGCCTCAGACAGAGGAAGATAAAAGCAGACTTCCCACTTCTAGCCAGCAACTTTTGATTTTGTTAGCTGAAATGACACCTGACCATAGCTAGCTAGATTAACTAGTTAAAAACGTCTGAACCGTTCCAGCTAACTTGTTTTAAAACAAGATTCTTGTAAAAGCAGTCTTAAATATGCACTTGGTCGCTATTAACATGGTAACATGCTAATGAACTGAGGCTAAAGCTATCAGGTCGAAGGCAAAAAGTCCGCATCATCCTCACCAGTTGGTGAAATAAAGAATTGTATTGCAGTGTTGAGCTAGTTAGTCTGGGTATTATTTTGGTATTATTTGTTGAACAACCCTGTTTGGCTGCCTTTAATGTCACAAGAGAATGGGCTTATAGTATGAGGAAAAACGTAACGTTATCTTGGGTAACGTTCATTGGAGTTGCTGAAGTGTAAACTTCCCCAAATCTTATAAAGAGCAGGACAGAGCTGATAACGTTAGCTTAAATTCTGATAGCATCGAGGACGGACTTTTACAGAGTAGGCTATAGGCAACAGCGTGTAGCTTAACCTGTAACCTTAGAAACTAATGTAGTTAGTTCATAATGTGTTCAATGGCCTTGATAAAAATGGACAGATACAAGTGTACTTAGAAAGCCACTTAGCCGGACAAGCTAACTAGAACATCTTAGAGCAAGTATTTAGTCCATTCCTTACACTTTTGCTCCCTTTTTCTATTATGGTCGATTCCTAAATCATCAACATTACAACAAACCAAACAGTCAGCAGGTCAGAGGTCACAGTACACTGATAAGAGACTGACCAAATATTGCAAAAAAAAAAAGCCTCAGTCTTTCATTTTATGTTTGCAAGTACCAAATTGAATTCTTGCTTTTACAGCTTTTTTGCGAAACGTAAGATAAGATAACCCATAAATGATCACGATGGAGAAACTGCATGATTACAACATGACGAACTGAAGCAGGAAATAACAAACAAGGGTTCAAGACATAAACAGAAACAAAAACCCATTAATGATAGAGAAACAAGCAGATCTTGATTCACAGGGGTTGTTCAGTCCATTGTATTGGGAAATTTCAAGTCAAAGCCAATTCCTTAAATGTAAATGCAGTGTTTTGCGGTCAAACAGTGAGATAATTTCTATTCCTAGGACAGACAGGATCAGCTGGAGGAAACAGGAAGTAGTTGGGCACGCAAACAGAGCAGTCAGAGGTGGGGATTTACCTTTTCTCCTCCGATGACCCGGGTTCAACTTCCAGCTCGAGACAATAAGTTCCTACTGGGAAGGAAGTTATCGTTTTAGGGAATCAAAACAAACCTGACACATAACCAAACAGCTGAGCATTGGTCCGGATTACGCTGCATTCTGCTGCAGCTCTCCAAACAGAAGGAACTGCTGGCTGTGAGATGTTGACATCTGTCTGCTTCTACCCATAAACCCTTGTGTTTAGGGTCGTTTCCTGTAGTTGGTTCGGGTTACATTTGCTCTCGTAACAAACTGAGTGATTCACGTTTTAAAGACCTCCGTTTAAATGTCACGGCTTTTTACCTGGACAGACAAACCCCACAAAATGAATATGTCATATAATAGAAGAAATAGTCAAGTGTAGTAGCCGGGATGCACTGTTAAGTACAAATGATGAAACTGCTACTTTTCTTCAGAACTGACACGCAAAATTGGAATAGAAACAAACAAAAACTTACAATATCTGTTTGTTTTTTGCCACTAGGGGGCAGCAGAACAAGCTGTAAAAACAACGCTGACATATTACAACGTATACTCATCCAACAGTTCGTATGATATCGTACGAAAAGTTGTGCACACTTTATGGGGCATTAAATTACGAATGTCCAGTAACACGAGCGATCAGTGCACCTGTGCAAGATCCTGTAGTGCAGAATATGTAACGTAAAGTGTATAACGTAAAGTTTGTTACGTAACAAAAGTGTAAGTTAAAATAAGACAACGTTGACTTTTGCTTTCATATGGAACATTACCAGCGTTCTCCTGGGTAAAAATCCAGTGTTTGACCCATCCCTCCTCCCTACGCGTACGACTTTGTCACTCTTTATACTGCGTCGCCTGACCTCCTCCTTGAGGCAGCCCTGCACATTCTGGCTCACGGTTATGTGGGTCATATACAAATGAAATTTGTAAAGTGCATTACTTTTCGTTGGTATAAGAACGAACAGTTAATGAGAACAGCCTGCATTTTATCACCCTGAAAAGTTGTTGCCAGACACAGAGAAACATTAGCATTCATTTGGAGTCGTGTTTGTGTTACCTGTTGAGTGTAAGTCCAATATACACTCTCCTTTTAGCTCTGCTTTGGTCTCCACCAGCTCCTCAGTAGAAATATCTGCAGCTAGATGCCCCTCAATGTTCGCCAGCTGGTTCTTGGCGTTCATGAGAGCGCTGAGACTGAACCTAAACAGTTAAGCTGTGGGCCATAAAACCAAAACAGTGAGCTCAACGTTTGTTTTGTTGCATGTTGTCTTTGTATTGTCTGTGGTTTTTTTTCCTAACTTAAAAAAAATGCAAAATAAAAAAGCTACGCCGAACTGCAGAATCGGGTAATAATTCTCTGTTGCGTCACTGTGCGTGTCGCTAGAGCAGCTTTAAATAACCTCGGTGAATTCTGTGGTCATGATTCACCTGCTTTCAGTTCACAGTTTATTTAAGACGAGCCTGTGTGACGTCATGTTGTCTCAACGGGTGATTGCGTAATAGGAGGGTTGGTCAGAGACAAAAGTCCAGACCCGTTTTTCACTCTCAGCCTCCATCTCACCTTTCCCACCTTCCTGCTGTCCTTCCCAGGTACCGAGGCCAGCTGTGAGAACGAAGGAGAAGTCCTCCACATCCCCAACATCACCGACAACCCCTGCATCACCTGCGTATGTCTGGTAAGAACGACTACTTTCACTTTCCGTGCTGGCAAATATGTTGCAGAGCTGGCAGTTATCACCGTTGTTGCCCCAGGTGAACAACTCGCCGCCCGCCCTGTTTGTTCTCAGCAACTTGGCTGCTTCAGCTTTTCCACTTGGGCTGATAGGATAAAATGACCTCTTAAAGCGCTGATAGTGATATTTGTAAAGCCGATTACTGAGCTTTGTGTGTGGGTTTTGTTATCAGAAGGTTGTGAAAGATTTGTAACGCTGCGCCAGGACTTTGAAATGCAAGGTTTTGGCGGGATCTCATGTGAGACGTGAAATACGGATTTGATTTTTTGATTTTTATGGTTCATTTTGTAAGCAGCTTTTTTTTTAAAGCCTTTACAAAACCTTTTCAGTGAAACATTAAGTTGATAGTAAGGATAAAAAAAAAAAAACCCGATGCAACTCAGGATGTTATAACGCAACTTTAGACTGCGGAGAATGTTTTGTGGCACATGAAGTCAGGATGGCAGGTTTATTTAACGGCTAAGTGATTTGCAAGCGCTTATAATGCGACTCTTAACTGTTTTCTGAGGATTTACAACAAACTTGCAGTGAAACAGAAGTGGGGATTGTTTGTTTTAACAGACGTGCCTGTCGTCACGCTGTCTTGGCTCGGCCCGGCAGTTAAAAACCAGCCTACAAAACATTAGGGGACGACTCTTTCCTGGAACATGTGCTCTTTGACCCCTGACCCCCACACCACCACTCTACCCCCCACCACACACACACACCCACACCCATTACTGCTGTAGAGGTCTTTGTTTTAGGGGATGAGAATGGATCAAAAAGGCTTTTCTGTGTCACTGCGTAGACAGCGGCTCAAAGAGAGGTTTTGGTTTTTTACCCTCCAGGAAGCGCGCGGGTGTGAACTTGAGGGCTGCATGTTCTTCATCTGCATCCTCGGTATATACTTCACATACTGTTTGGGCTGAGTATCGGTACTCAATACTTTTAAGGTATCGACGAAAGAACCCAGTACTAAGTGGTATAGAAACTTCTCCAGTCAAACAATACTTGCATTCGATCCTTTTTTGTACCCAGATCTAGAAAAAAAAAACTATTTCTATGGCTTTGCTTGCAGCCAATCATCGCAGCCGTTCTTCGATTTAATGCAACATGTGATTGGCGTTGTCAAGCGAGGTGTATTTGACGGAGTTGGCAGTTCAGTGTGCCGAGATGCTTCCATTCACATGATGGGTATCGAATGAATTACTCTATTGTTATCGGTATCACTTTAAGAGTACTGCTATCGTCACTATTTGAACGATACCAAGCCCTACATCCTGTATAATACTGATATAATTATCTGCACCATGTCAAATAAAGATGCTTGTTTCTGATTGGCTGGTAAGTTAGGACACTTCAACCATACCCTACATATATTCAATCATTAGTCTGATTGTTCTGATCGTTCTCAATCAGTGCTACGCCTGTGTTAGACTTTGTTTTAAATTCTTGTGAAGGTCACACATTTACCAGGAAACTGAATATGTTGGTGAAATGAAAACATTTTGGGGAACTGTGTATAAGATGATGCACAGGACATCTAGAATATCCCAAATTCTCAGACGTCAGAAAGGTGGTTTCAGGCGCTTTAAGACTGACAAGCCCTTTTCTTCGACTTCTGAGGCCTTTAAACTGACTGTTAAAGATGACAGTGAGTAGTTGTCATGGCATAACGGTGCGTTCTTTTTGTCCACCAAAGTCGATCTACGAGTCGTTTTCCGGAGTTACGAACCGGAAGTTGCAAAAAGAGCGCCCCCGAGGTCGTATATACGACTCGTCAAGTCGTCTGAACTCAGAGGACCCCGAGTTGTGACGTCACACTCGAGCTACTAGCTACCATAAGAGCTATAGTTCACTCTGAAGTGTTCTGATTTGAGACAAAAATGGAATATAACCGCACAAGGCCGTTATTTGCCTCCTGTTCGGCTATTATTAACTCATAATGGGACTCTATATGTCACCTTGTATATGTTCTTATTCATGGCAAAAATAACTTTCGATATCCAAACCCCAGCTTCTGATTGGCTTTGTAAAAGGTTCCGTTGGCTTCTGATTGGCTGCTCTGAGGCTCCCCTCGGCCTGCAGTCTGACTGAGCCGTCCTCTGTGTTATCAGGCAGAGATCAGCCAAAGCCCTGCTGAATGCTATCAGTCATCAGCAGGCAATGGCCGGCCTTTCATCTCTACTTTAACCCCCACACACACACACACACACACACACACACACACACACACACACACACACACACACACACACACACACACACACACACACACACACACACACACACACACACAGACAGACCAGTCACTCATAAACTTATATACATTCAGGGCTCAATCTTTATTGAATTTGGCCTTTGTTTGTTTCCTAAAAACTTTTTAAATCACAGATGCATGGCTTTTTTGCCTCCAAGCACAAACTCATATTAGTCAGATAAAAGCTCCCAGTTTCAATTGCCTGGTAAATTTATCAACATTCTTTTAAAGTCAATTACTCTATGTAACAAATCATGAAAAGTTTCTGTTAGTTCCGTGACATGTTTCTGCTTTAGTTTGACGTGCATAGCATGATTTAAATCGGCACTTTACACAGATTTTACTTTAGTTTGTTTCATACCATCGCTTACTTATTTCTTGAAATATGACAAAGCTAGTATTGCTGGTAATAGCTGGGCTCTAATAGTTAAAAAAACAGCTGGAAATCTAATCAATAATGCCAAAATGTAAATGAAAGTTGCATTTGCGGTGTTTTGAGCTGGAGAAACACCTCAGTGGTTGATATTATTGTTATCATTTTACCTCTATGGTCTTCTATGGCTGATTTGCAGCATAATGAACAACTACTTTTCTCTCTAATTTCTGTCAGAGAATACTGCTCGCTCTGGTGAACCGTGTCCTTGTGCAGCGAGGAGTTGTTTTGATGCTTGGTAAGACAACATCCAGGTTAAAACCAGACCTTTAGCAAAAACTAAGTTTTTCAGTGACCACACTTTCTTCATCCCCCAAAGGACGGACTCTCGAAACGTCGCCGGGCTGTCTTTAGGGGGTTGGGGAGCCATCGGGGCTCCAGTGTCACTCATAGGCTCTCCAGTTGGTCCGGAGTACCTGCTAATGGCTCTGTGGACACACACAGACACACACACACACACACACACACACACACACACACACACACACACACACACACACACACACACACACACACACACAAAAGAGCCATTGTGTGAGTCGGGGTGAGGCAGAGAGCTGTAAAGGGGCCAGGAGTGGATGTGGCTGACAGACTGACTGACAGGCCGGTCGCCATGACGATCGGTTATCTTGGAGGCAGTCAGTCCATCTCCGTCACGCTCTTCATCGTCCTCGTCTATCTGTCTGTTCATCTCCATGTCTTTTTCCACTCTCTCATCGGCTCTTCCTCCATCGCTCGCCCTCAGATTGGCTCCTTTCTGGGTGTTTTTTCATTCCGTCACTTGTTGTTGTTCAGATCTTTCTCTCGCGTGCAACAAAACCTCTAAATGTCAGCTGTTTTTTTCCCTCTCAGCACCATGTGGGAATAAGAGCTGGATGCTGTGTTCAGTGTAAGGCCAGGTGGAATATCAGCTGGATATATATTTTATAGGAGGACATCTTTGCGTTAGCTGACTTGACTTTGGCCGAGGCGATAGTTGGCTTGATATTCTGGTCACGCTAATCAGAATCAAAATCTGGTTTATTGTTAAGTAGGTTTTCACATACAAGGAATTTGCTTTGGTGTATTGGTGCAGAACATAAACTTAGTAAGAGAAAATGAAATATATAAATAAAACAAGTGTTGCTAGCAGTGGTGTAGTCTGGTGTATTGCAGTGGTTATACTGTAGTGTATATATATTGGCCAGAATCTGCCTTTTGGGGGGGGTTTGAGCATCAACGACTTCATTTCCTGTATTCGGATACACTTTTATGCACCAATTTACGGTAGAAATACCTTTATTTAGCCTATGTGAAGAAGAAAATAACAGATGACAATTCAAAATATATCAAAAATATAATAGAAGTGGGTATATGGAAATCCTGGAGTACCTGCGTATCACATAGACTACACCACTGGTTGCAAGAATCAAGAAACATAAATATAGAATAGAAGATAATTACAATTAGGGCTGCAACTAACAATTATTTTCATAGACGATCTGACAATTACTTTCTCGTTTAGTCGATTAGTGGTTTGGTAAATGGTGAGTTATGTGGATCAGTGTGAAACTACACTGATCCACACATCACTGAAACTACAACATATTCACATTTAAGAAACTGCAATCAGACAAGTTTTACTTAAAAAAAAAAAAAACTCAAACCGATTAATCAATTATCAAAATATTTGGCAATTAATTTAATAGTTGACAATTGATCAATTCATCTTTGCAGATCTAATTAAAATATAAATATGAAAAATGACTATAAAGTAGAAGGGCACTCGGTGAGCGCAGACCTCCGCCATGACCTTCAATCTTGCAATGTTGACAAAAGGGAAAAATAATTTGTGCTTCCGTATCGTGACTTGGATCCGCTCCAAAATGTATTAGCGTCTTCCTCGGCCCATGCTACACACTTCCACCAAGTTTTATGGAAAGCGGGCCAGCAGTTTGTGTGTAATCCTGCTGACAAAACAGACAAACAAACAAACCGAACCGAAAAGAAAACAAAAAAAATATGTACAATATACCTGACCACCAATCAAAATATTAAACACGCTGGTAACAATAGGGAGGTCACAGACGAGGCTCCACTATGACTCCATGACGTCCGCTATGAGTGGGACGTCCAGTGAGCATCTGGCTCAAACAACACCAACATTGTATCAGTTAAGGGACCTTGAAGGATTATCATATAATTCAAAAATCTTTCACAGCTCCAAATCAAGCAAAAGCTTCTGATCTTCTTTGACACACAGGCTTTAAGTAGAAAGTATGAATGAGCCAATCAGAAGAGACTCCGCAGGTTCGTGTTCTGACCGCATGTACAGCAACAACAAAAATCTATCCCAAGAGACAAATATTGCACACATATGCACACATAAACGAGTTTGGTTGTTAACTCTGCTGCGTCAGAAATGAGCCGACTGACGCTTCAAACTTCACTATCTGAAGAGAGGATGATTCATTTCGCAATCAATCAATATGAAAGATTAGCGCACAAGCGCAAAAAAAAATAAATGGGATTAAGTCTTTTTTTTTTTTTTTTTTCTGTGAACACAAAAGGAAGAAAAAAAAGTCCCTCACCAATAATCAGACATTGAATCGGCTGCACTCATCCCGCTGGGATTTAATATGAGTTTTACACATTTCCAACATTACAAGCAGCACCCAACGGTGAGGAGGTCAGAGGTCCCAGCAGCCCCGTTAATCCACCAAACAAACATTCCAGATGCATGACACACAGGAGTTTAACACTCAGTAGCTGTGATCGATCTGGGGGCAAAGGTTGTTTCCAGTCAGTGTCTCAACTCAAACAGTAGCTGATCGATACAACAGGAGGGGCGAGGCTCACCTGATAACACTGAGCCAACTGCCGGCTCTATTCTATTTTCTTGCACGTAACGCGGAAAATATCAGTGAGTAAAACGTTAACGATGTATCACCTTTCATTTGTCTTAACAAATCCAGAAAAAAGGTAAAGAATTAACATGGATGGATACAATACAGAAATACAGTATGAAATGATCTAATAGCTTATTTGGCTTTATATAGATTTTCCTCCTTCCAGTCTCCTACTCTGCCTCTTTATCTCCTTTTGTCTCACTTGTCTTCTGGAAACAAGAGATGAGAAGCATGTGTGAGTTGTTAGAGAGGGAGATAAAACACAGGACAGGGTCAGTCAGGGAGACCAAAGGACAAGTTCCAATCAAAAGCACAGCCTGTTAATATTAATATTTACAGTCTATGATAAAAAGCCTCAGTGTAAAAAACTCTGGAATATGATTAACTGATTTTGAATTAACGTTATTGTGTCCTCAGCGCCACAAGAGTCTTTGTGAGAGAAAGAAAATCCCCAAAACTACTTTTTATAAAAATGTTTTGCAGGGATTCAGTAAAAGTAAAGGATAATAAGGGCTGATGGCTGTATCAGTCGATCACCAGAAAATGAAAAGCAACAAGATCATATATTCATCGTCATCTATCAAAGAAATATGACCAAATATTTGCTCTGCTGACAACTTTTCCGGTCCTCAGACCTTTGTCACCAGTACCAGGTGCATGCTGTTTGTCTATAAGTGATTCTCAAAGTAGGGTCCAGGGACCCCCAAGTGGCCGTTGCACTCTGCCAGGGCGTCCGTGAAAAGTTTTAGATAGATATAGATAGATATTTAATAAAGACCTGCAACAAGATACAGAATATACTGTAAATATGGAATAAGACGGTTTTATTAAGAGGATATAAAACTGGATTTATTTTTTTTATTTTTATGTTGATCCAAATTATATTTGCAGCCGTCCTGCTCAAAATGAAGTTCAGTTTTCATGGTTGTGTGCGACTTATTTTCGACTCCGACCAGCCGGCGGCGACGTTTCACTTTGCTTTTGGAGAAAACGTACGTACGCTCAGCGCCCTCTGGCAGAAAAGACGACTCGTTTTTGGGGAAAGCGTTTCCCATCGCCGTCTCTCTCCGCTCGCCTCGTCCCTATGAGCTACTGTGGCTCCTGCTCTATGGCGGGGGGGTCGCGACCTGTTTGTTTTTGGAGGAAGGGTGAAAGGTGGAAGGTCATGGTGACAAGAGGAGGAGGGGGGGTGATGGCCAAGGGCTTAAGTTGAGAGCTCCTCTCCTGTGCTGACAGAGCCTGACTGATCTCTCTATCCTTCACCATGACAGAGAGAACGCATGAAAGGGAAGAGAGGAGGGGGTAGAAGTAAGACAAGAGGCTTTACATTTTGAGACAAACGTCTCAAAAAACAGAGGAGAGAGTGATTAAATTGGAGAGGAAGATGGAAAAACAAAGTGCGAGAGAGTAAGAAGGGAGAGTACGAGGGATATTGGTGACATTTAGGCCAGTGAAGCTCGTTAAATTTTAATCGGAAAGGGAAAAAAAAGAAAGAAGACGTGGGAGATGATTGCAGACAGAGGAGGAGAAAGTGATGGATGATGGGAGAAATTGACGGGCAGGAGCTGAGTGATGATGAGGAGAAGGAGTGAGGAAGAAAAAGATGAGGAGAAATAGTGAACACTGTCGCCTCCTAGTGGCAATTGTCAGACAAATGTGGAACAGGTCATCCATTCGAGAAGAAGAAAAAAGAGCATTTAATGCCGATAAAAATGTTTCTGTCAGTCTTTTATTGATCAGTTTTGTCTCAAAATTGCTCATTAAAACTCTTCACGATGTTTCTTTTCAGTTTCTGATAATGAGTAGTAAATATTCTGTCCCCTGATGGAATCTGAAGTGACTTTGCTTTTCATTCTGGTATTTAGTCAAATATGACATACAGTCAAAACCTAGTTCAGAACAAAATCGGTAAAATCCCTCCAAGTCAATAACGTGCAAACATAAATGACAAAAAATAAATAATAAATTGTTTTGGTTACAATTTTTCCAAATGCTCAAATGTAACCTATTCCAAGGAACAAGTATCTTTATTAATTGTTAAGCCCAGTTTTTATGTTTCTTCTTCACAGTGACATAGAAAGATGTACAGTAAGAGCTGTTTTTTCTCTTTTCCGCTCCTGGAAACTTTTCCTTAAGGTTTCTGGACCCAGAAAAGAATCATCCCTGCTTATTCAAAACTGACAGTAAAGTACAGTCACATAATTACTTGAATTATATCTGCACTTTACTGAATTTAAATTGATATTTCTAACAAAAACAACCAGTTTTTTTCTATGGCTTGATGTAGACTTGAAAAGCAGAAAAACAAGCATATGTAACGTACAGATAAACGCTGGACACAACATGAACTCTGTCAATAATAGAATTCCTGCCGTTGACCTTATCTTCACTAAATGAGTTAGTAATGATTGAATTTGAAATGCTGTGGGTAAAATCTGATTTTAAAGACTATTTTTGTCTCACACTGTAACCTTGTGTGTCTTTTGATGTCCAAACAGCTCACTGAAGCTTCCTGTGTCCTCCTGCATATACTTTGGCAATTTCCACTTAAAGCTCTTCCAAAAGATTATGAGGAAAGCTGCTACTTTTATTTTGGTGGTTTAGTGTAAACAAAAGAAATAAATTGTGGCCGGGTTGGAACGGTGGGTAGAGCAGGCGCACATATACTGAGAGGCTTATGCCTCGACGCAGAGGTCCAGGGTTCGAGTCCGACCTGTGACGATTTCCTGCATGTCTTCCCCCTCTATCTCTCCCCTTTCTCACCTAGCTGTCCTGTCAATTAAAGGCAGAAAAGCCCCAAAAAATAATCTTAAGAAAGAAATAAAAAAACTCTGAGAGTTAAGAGGTCTCTGGTCAAACACACAAATAAAATCAATTTAAAATTATAGCTGCAAGATTAATCGATTAGTTGTCGACTATTAAATTAATCGACAACTATTTTGATAATCGGTTTGAGTAACCTTTACATAAAAGTCCAGACTCTCTGATTCCAGCTTTTGTGAATATGTTCTAGTTTCTTCTCCCCTCTGTGACAGTAAACTGGATATCTTTGAGTTGTAGACAAAATGAGACATTTGAGGACGACATCTTGGGCTTTGGGAAAATAGTTGACAGGTTAATCGACAATAAAAATGTATGAATGGGTAGTTGCAGCCCCAGTGAAAACCCTCGTATCTCAATACAGTAGCATGTATACACACCGACACACACACAAACACTTTCCCTTTCTCTGACACACACGCTTACAAGCATACCAATGTTTTAGCCCACTGTGTGTGTTTGTGTGTGTGTGTGTGTGTGGGTGGGGGGGATGGAGGGTCATCACCCTCGGCGACAGCCAGCCGTCCAGGCTACCAGCCTGGTGCCGTGGTGGTATGTCGAGTGTTTATAAGGCGTAGTGACCCGTTGTAACCTTTGACCCTGAGACAAGAAGGGTGAGAGTGAATTGGGGGGTGTTAGGGGGGGCATGTACTAACACCACTTTGTGCTAATGGATAACAGACAGAGAGAGAGAAACAGACGTGACCTTGGCGACCAAATTGTCCACGGTTCTTTAAAGGACCCTTCCTTTTGTTTTTGTGTCTAATTTAAGACAAATCACATGTTCTTTACATTAGAGCTGCAAAGGTCCATCGATTAGATGTATTAAAGTATCAAATTAATCTATCATGATAATCAATCGGTTTCTGATCAAAGATTCTGTGATTGCAGTTTCTTAAATGTGAATATGTTCTAGTTTCTTCTCTCCTCTGTGACAGTAAACTCAATATCTTTGAGTTGTGGACAAAACAAGACATTTGAGGACATCATCTTGGGCTTTGGAAAAAAATTATCCACATTTTTCCCCATTTTCTGACATTTTATACACCAAACAACTACTTGATTCATCGAGAAAATAGTCAACAGATTAATCAACAATGAAAATAATGCTTAGTTGCAGCCCTACTTTACATTGAAGTTGACCATTTTGTAACAATGCTGCTGTGTTTTACAGTGTATTGTGTCTTCTGTGCAAGACATACAGTTGGTTTACATTCATGTCTCAGTAGACTCTTCAACCTGGCTTGAGTTGTGTTATCTAACATCAAGCGTCACAGACATCATGTCTGCATTGCTTTTTGTGACTTCACAAATCAATTTGCATGTAAACTGCATTACCGTGCCATGATAATTCAGACTTCCGTTTCCAAGAGTCTACTGATTTAATATCTACAGCAGAGGTTTTTAAAGTGTGAGGCGGGCCTCCCCAGGCAGACTCCAAACAGTTTCCAGGGAGGTTCAGGGAATGAATTTGAAAAAATATTACATTAGTTATCAAAAGAAGATCACAAAGAATAGCCCAAATGTGTGTGATTTGGTCACATTTTAGAAATAAAGTAGTTTTGGGGATTTGCATTGTTTTTCTTACAGTCAGAAACTACTAAATTCATGAGGACAGACTTATTTTATGTATCTGGTGTAGTCTAATGTTATGTCAAACAGCAATTTTAGGCTATCTTGGCTCAGTTGTTGAGTGTGAGTGGTTGAATGGGAACACATAGCATGATCATGATCCCATAGGCATCACAGTGTCTGACTTTGAAAACCAAAACTAAACCCAGTTCCTGCGCTTGAAACGCAGATAACGTTCCAGAGTTTTTCATATATTTTGCACGTAATGTGTTAATAGGTAATATGTATATAACATACAGAAATTAATAATACATTTAAGAAGATTGATACGATTCTGAGGGATCTAAGAACAAAATATAAATAAAATAGAATGTAAAAAGGGTAGGTGTAATAAGCAAATGTGTTCAGCCTACACCTTTTCGGTCAGTATTGATCAGAAATGAGTTAAGATGGCACTGTACGAATTAATATGACAGTTTTTTATGTTATGTATGTGATGTGTGTCTATGTGATTGAAATAAACTAAACTATACTGAGTAAAAGTACTGATAGCACACTGTAAAAATACTCTGTTTCAAGTAAAAGTCCTGCATTGAAAATGTTGCTTAAGTAAAAGCAGCATCAGGAAAAAGGACTTGAAGTATTTAAAGTAAAAGTGCTCAATTTTAGAAACTGGAATTGATCCAAAAAGTTCTGTCAATCAACTACTTTCTGATGTACTTGTAGGCCGTGATATTGTTGGGTAGTTGAATTTATAGTAAAACATATTTGATAAACTACATGTGTTTTGTGTGCAAAAACCCTGATTGTTAAAGTCACTTGTAGCTAAAGCTGTCAGATTAATGTCGTGGAGTAAAAAGTACAATATTTCTCTCTGAAATGTAGCGTTTAGTACAAGTGGAATGAAAAAAAGTTAAGTACAAGTACCTCAACATTTGTAAAATACAGTTCTTGAGTTAATGTAGTGGACTGTAATTCACCTGAGCTTCTGTAGCACCTGCTGCTGGAAGATGAAATGAATGTTGCATTGTTCACCAGCTGCTCTACTCGCCTGTTCCTCAACATGTTGCAGCTTCTTCCTATTTGACCAGACTCTCACCTTCACCTCTTTTATTTATAAAGTAATTGAGATGGAAAAAATGGAGCTGGTGGTTAAGCCTGCGAGTGTAGAAGAGATCCAAGATCTAATAAGGTTGGACAAAACACATAACTAAGACAGAGGGCCTCACATAAAAAAACTAAAAAACAGCCATTATAAAATCAGCATTTGGCCCTATACAACCTCTCCCACTGTACTGCCAGATTTACTTTTTCAGAATATTGACCCCATCTTGTGTTCAGATGGAAAGTTTCCGGTAGATCTCTGGATGTAGCTGAATGTGCAAAAGGAGATTTTGCACTTTTCCGCTTTCCTTTATCTCACTTCTTTTCCCTCCCGCTTATTTAACTTTCTCTTTTTTTTCCCCCTCTTTCCATCTTTGTCCCTCCCCTCCCTCCCCCTTTGTCATGACATCATCTGTCCTCAGTGTGGTTTGGGTTTAGTTGGAGCGCTGCTGCTATATTAAACCACTCCGATTTATTTTCGCCCTCTTTTGATCCGTCCTTGTTAGAGCCGCCTGCCGCAGTGCCACAGGGCCGTGACGGGGACCCGCCAGCCTCCACTTTATAAACCCTCACAGTGTGTAAAATAAAGCACACACACACACACAGCATGTGGATAAAATCAGCAATAAAAGCTGGGTGTGAAAGTCGAGCGGATTAAGCAAGTGCAGTCCCACGGTGCAGTTAGTGCCGATGACGGATACAGCGTGCAGTGTTCCTAAAGGTGACAGGAGGATTGTTGAGTTGGTGTGAAAATTCACAGCTAAACTGTGGAGATTGAGTCACCTTTTACTTTCAGAAACAAGCTGAAAACTTCTAAACATCTGTGATAGCAGAGCACAGAGGTGATGCGCAAATGAAAACATTATCATGAAAACATTTAAAGTCCAATTTTGGTTATTTTTGGCCATGCTAGTGGAATTGCTGTAGGGATGACAACGTCAACCAAATATTGGATGGATTGCCATGACATTTTGTACAGATATTCATGCCCCCCTCAGGATGAATTGTAATAACTTTGGGGATTTCTCTGACTTTTAATCTTGCACCACCATCAAGTCAAATAATCTTTCCAATACTTTGGTTTATGACCAAATACCTGAAGAAATATTCGTGGATTTGTTGTTGCGTTGCTAATGTCAATCAAATCTTATCAGTGCACACCCACACAGTCCTGATAAAGCAGATTAGCTGAGTTTCTGAGTTTTAAACTCATCATGATACTTAAAGATACTTTTTTTCTCATAAAAGGTTCTGCTTATTAAGTTATGAATATTTTAAATAGAGTTATAGAAAGTTTTCAGGGACTTTAAAGAAGTAAAGATGCCTCTACCTCGTGTCTTTACCTTGAACTGAACGCTAACTTCCTCCACTGTACAACAGCAAACACTGTACAATTCATAAAGGCCAAACTAAAACAAGACTTTTTTCCAATTCACAAATCAAATTAATGAATAACGTAAAAGGTTTTCTGTATCTTTTTGTATAATACGTATCAGACTGGAGTATATAGTATGTTTGACTTCCATTAATGAAAGAGAGAATGAGAATTCAAACTAAATGAAAATAGTAAAGGAGTGTGTTGTTATTAACCTGCCTTGCACTAACCTTCATCCTGGACTTTATATCTGCCCATTGCACATACAAATTCAACCCATTCAGCCTCCCAAACCCAACCCTTTTTTTTGTATGTATACATTTGTTTTTCTGTATTTATTGTTTATTTCATATTCATGTGTAATATGTTTGTTTATGTATGAAATAAAATGGCATATGGTATGATGGAAAATATAACACTTGCCAACTGACTCACTTTCCCTTTCTATTCTCTCTCTCTCTCTCTCTCTCTCTCTCTCTCTCTCTCTCTCTCTCTCTCTGTGCTGCA
Source organism: Perca flavescens (assembly GCF_004354835.1). Lineage (NCBI taxonomy): Eukaryota > Metazoa > Chordata > Actinopteri > Perciformes > Percidae > Perca > Perca flavescens. The sequence continues at coordinate 7,451,656 of NC_041336.1, read as the reverse complement.
GGAGGGGAAGGCAGACTGTAAACAGGAGAAATGTCCACTGGTCTCTGAGGACTGTGCTCTGGTGGTGAAACAGACCGGAGCCTGCTGCGAGAGGTGTAAAGGTAAGATAGACAGGTAGACAGGTGGGCAGACAGACAGATGGACAGAGCCAGAATAAGAGGAATGTGGAAACCCAAATCTTACTATTCATGGTTAAAAGTTTCATTACTTGTACTGCCCTCTGATTCTCCAAATTAAACTCAGTGGAGGAAATGAACACTTTGGGTGAACTCTGTGTTCCTTTTGTTACCATGATATTGCAACCAGCAGTGATAATAATGATTACCCTGGGATGGTTTATTATAGGACTACAGTACCTGCAGCTGTAATAACACACCGGTACAGACACAGAGATGCTAACCAGAGCCTCTCCAGTCAAACACACACACACACACACACACACACACACCCCTTCAGGAACTACTTTATGTACAGTACCTAAATGGTCAGACCTAAATATGTACTGAGGGAGTAAAGCTTCATTATTTACCTCTCTCTCTTGTGCTCACTCGCTCGCTCACACACAGACACACACACACACATGTGCAATGTGTGGAGACGACAGTGCGGCTGGTGAAAGGGGTTCACCGTTGGGTTTACAGGCCACAGAATACAGTTGCTTTTATGAGCCAGAAACTTCTCACTATGCCTTACTCTCTCAGATCCTCATCCTCATCTTCTCCTCTCCTCATGTAGGCTTTACTTACTGCTACACGTGCAGGTTTTTATATTTGTCTATACTTCTGAGAAGAAGTCACCATGGTCAACCTTAACATGAACACTAGCCTAATCAAACTGACCAGCCTTAAACTGAACTAAGTCCCCTGTAAGGATTTGGTGTGACGTCTGAAGTGGTTTTTGAAAGACTAAGACTAAGACACACACACACACACACACACACACACACACACACACACACACACACACACACACACACACACACACACACACACACACACACACACACACACACACACACACACACACACACACACACACACACACACACACACACACACACACACACACACACACCTAGCTTTCAGCAGGGGCGCGGCCCTTTTGTTTGTGGTTTTGGCGTTTTACGAGGCAGCACTTCGTTAAGGGAGGTGGAACAAACTCGGACATGGAAAGCCCCTCGTCTCTCTGACAACCGTGTTAAGTTTTCTATTATGCGGTTGACTTGTGGCCGCGCTGTGACCAAATTTAGGACCCCTCTGTGTCATTGCTTTGGAAAACTCCCCGACTCCTACATGTCATATCACTGTTTTCTTATATTCGTGAAATCATACACACAGTTAAAGAGACTCCTAGCCACAATGGATCACTTTATTGGGAGCAGTTTACTTTAAAACAGCCTTAATTAACCAGTTTATGTTATGTAAGAGTATTGAGTTATACTTGGCTTGAAATGTATTCACAAAGGCTATTTAAAAAAAATTCTATATTATACATACAGTATTTACACTTAGGGTTTGAAAAATCATCAGAACATCCCAAAATCTTCTTCAGTGATTGAGAATAAACCAGAAGACAGAAGAGGTGTCACATCAATCTGCGTTAGCAAGGACAGAGTCTCTGTGGGATCTCCTGTCTGTCCTCCTCGGCACTGCTACCGTATCGCAGGGGTTGGCTTCCACGGAGGAAAGCAGATCAATGGTTGTGATCCTGTTTCGCTGTGTGGAAATGTTAAACATTGATCTGAGACCACTTACTGCAAATGGGACGAAATGAATAGGCTGTTGATTTAGTGCTGAGTGGACGAGTGGGTGTGGCGCAACCGGGCAGCTCGAGCTGTATGGACTTGAGTCTGACTTAAAGGTAGGGCTGGGTATCGTTAAAAAAATGTAGATAGTGGTACCGGTACCAATACCGTGACTTTGATACCGGTTCCTAAATTATACTTTTTTTTCGATATTAATTTTATAAAACAAAAATAAATGACAACATTAGACATTACAGCACAACTCTTTTTATTTATTCTTTAGCTCCTACTACGCGAGCCCCGTCTCTGTGTAACGTAGAGTTTTTCCTGCGTGTCTCTACGATGTGTAACGTTAGACAGCCAGTCGGCAACATTATATAATATATCATGAATTGACAGAGACAGTGTTTAAATTCTTTGTATAACGAAGAAAACTAAATGTTTATGACTGTACTCTCTCTCTCGCTCTCTCTCAGGTTGCATGTTGGATGGCCGATCTTATAACAGCTCAGTATCCTGGACCAGCTCCACCAAACCCTGCATAACCAGACGCTGTCAGGTGTGTGTGTGTGTGTGTGTGTGTGTGTGTGTGTGTGTGTGTGTGTGTGTGTTTTTGAATCCAGCCTGGCTACGCTAACTGACTGTCAGCAGATGAGAGATGAAGCGAGCAGGCAGTGTTGTTTCAGCTCAGACGTCACATGGAAACCTCTGACCTTGGGTCTGATACAACACAAGCATGCTGTTGTTAGAGGAAGGTGGAGGAAGGAATATAAGAAATGAAAGTAAGAAAGTAAGAAAGTAACAAAGAAACAAAGATATGGAAGAAGGAAAGAAGGAAGCAAAGGATATAGAACTATAAAAAGGAGGTAGAAAAGGTAAGGGGGAAAAAAAGAGTGGGTAGCCAAGTAAGAGAGGAAAAACAGAAGGAGAAATAAGGGAAGGAAGAGAGCAAATAGCTTATAGAATCATGGGTAAAAAGAAAGGTTTAAAAGGATAGTTTGGATCTTTTGAAGTGTGGTTGTATGAGCTACATTATTATTATTATTATTATTATTATTATTATTATTATTATAATTATATTAGCTACAGTAGATGGCACTCGGCACGCCTCCAGTTTGGAGAAGCAGGCAGGAGGACCGACACGGAAGCTAAGCCATGTACTGCTGTGGATGGGGGTCGCAGCTAAATCCATTTTAGACACCTAAAACATCTATATCAGTTTAGGTATACGCTATATTTACAATATTTTCACTACTATACTTCCTATACTCTCCTTGAAGCCACCAGTAGTCTTTGCCAAAAACAGTAATTTTACCTGGCAGAACACGGGAGTTGCTGGTCTACTTGCTGGAGTTGCTTCTTTTTTTTTTTTTTTACTTTTTTTTACCTTTATTTATTCAGGGAAGATTCACTGAGAGGAAGCCTCTCTTTTGCAGGAACGCCCTGATCACATTCACGCAGTTCCACATTCATACCTGGAAGCTGCCCAGTACAACCACAGTCTGATCTGCTGGCCACTGGAGCGGTCGGGGTTAAGGGCCTTGCTCAAGGGCGCCTCAGTGGTGGTAATGAGGAAGATTTGATCTGGGTCGACTGAACCGATGACCTCCCGGTCACAAGCTTGCTTCTCTAACCTTTAGGCCACCGCTGCCCCCTCGATCCGTCAGTTTGTGTTATTGTGTAGCTGTTGTTTTAATTTAATTAATTTAATTGATACTGTTTATTGATCCCCAGTGGGGAAATTACAATTTACACTCTGTTTTTTTTTTTTTTTTAGAAATCCCTACCCACAGGCCTTAGTTCAGATTCACCAAAGTCACTCAATAACACAAACTAACTAACCGAGCAACTCCCATGTTCTGCAAAGTAAAATTGCTGTTTTTGTCAAAGGAGTCTGGTGGCTTTGAAGAGAGCAGAGATAACGGCTTCAGTTCCCTGTCGTAAAAGGCTGTCTGACAGCAAGGTGAAGCGCTGAAAATATTCTAAATATAGCGTACACTTAAACTGATGTATAGAAAATGGGTTTAGCTGCTGCATTTGCCACAGCAGTACATTGCCTAGCTTCTGTGTCTGTACTCCTGCTGCTTCTCCAAACATCTACTGTAGCTAACACACTGACTATGGAGAAGTAGCTCATGCAACCACACTTAAGTAGCTCCAAACATCTGAACTATCCATTTAAGGGAAAGATGAAAAGACGGATGGATAGAAAGAAAAAAAGCCCGAAAGAAATATTGAAGCAGTAGTAGAGGCAAGAAACATCACAAATTTAAATACAGGCATCAAGTGAGGAGGAACATAGATGGAAGGCAGACAAGAATGGTGGGACATAAATCATGGAGGAAGGACAGATTAAAGGCATCAAAGTCATATGAACAACTGTCAGAAGAAAAGCCTATAAAATTTACAAACTGAGAAAATTATTTACCTGCTGGCTGTGACAGGAAGGTGTCGTCACTGAGGCGGATGTACAGTGTGTGGTCCACTGCAAGAACCCCAAAATCCACCCCAAGAAGTGCTGCCCCACCTGCCCCAGTGAGTACTGACTCCATATTGTCAAATACACCCGCTTTACATAATCAAATGTCTAATGTTTGTGTTTTTTATTTCAAAATCTTTAAAAGCTGGATTTCTAAGACAATAAAAGACAGCATTTAGTGTTTCTAATGACACTTTAATTCACTGCCCAAAGTAATTCTAAGATGAAGACCTGCATGTTGTAAAAGAAAATTCACCTTACTTTATTTATTTTTTATTTTATTCACAAGTAAATAAAAAGGCCTGGGTGGTGTTTCAATTTGACCAAAGTCGTATTTCACCTCAAAATGGGCTAGTTTTTAGTCTTCAGTCATTACTTTAGTATTTTAAGAGAACTTTTAGACATTTATCAAACTGGATCAATTCAAAATAACACAGAGATACAAAAATGTTTGAAAATTAAAATAAACTAAATGAAAGAAATTAAATGTTTTGTATTTAATACCTCCAGAATTCCAACAATTTTAGTTTGTAAATGTTGTCATTTTATTAAACAGCTTTTGTGCATGTGGCCTCAGTAAAAACCTGTTGAATTCATATTTTCTAAACGGCTCTATATACAGTATACGAGCCTCAGGTGCAGTGATGAGATAGATGTGTGAGTGTGAGTGGAGGCGAACGAAACTAAACTAGAAAGCGAGTGATGTGTTTAAAATGTTGCGTGTAACTCCTCCTCCTGCAGGTTGCATCTTTGAGGGTCGCCTATACAAAGAGAAGGAGGAGTTCAGTCCTGAGGGCAAACCCTGCATCAAGTGCACCTGTACTGTGAGTATACACACACACACACACACACACACGCGCTTACAGTCTAAGCTGTGATTCTCCTGGGAGTCACAAACTTTTGGTTGGAACAACATCCCCTTCTTAATTTTTTTCCCTCCCTCCTCCCCCATTAGACAAACAAATCCAACAGCTACGTCCATAAACACATTACAGCATTAATGTGCTTGCAACTAGTTGGGGCGACCTGTAGGCTTGTTAACACACACACACACACACACACACACACACACACACAGAGGTGAATTGTGTTAAATTGTTATTTCCTGCTCTGTTTCTCAGAAGAAGAAACAAAAGTATTCATATAAACTAGGCTACTAATAGACTGCACTATATTTTATTTTTAGTCTATGCACATGAAACCTGTCGAAGTGACATAAATATTGTTCTGAAGCTGATTATTTTTTACATGCACACCAATACACAGCTGAACATGAACATGAACTGGCTGCAGAAGTGTTTTTTGAACAAATTGTTCATTCATGTAGAGTCAATAAACACCAGTGCAATGCTCTTTAGTTTTGGTGATAATAAGAGTTACACCCAACAAACTTCCCAAATATGAACTCAACAATCAAACAAAATGTGTTAAACTGATATAATAACATGATAACATGATAATTGATATATAATATATAATTATCATGTTAATTGATATAACATAACAACATAATTTCCCCCAGTGTAGAAGTCAGGGACCATCACATGTTAATTCAATTGTGTTTTGTTGTTGTTCCAGGGAGGGCGGACTCTCTGCATGAGGGAGGTGTGTCCTATCCTTTCCTGCCCCGCCCACCTCAGCCACACCCCGTCTGGACAGTGTTGTCCCAGATGTCTCGGTAAAGACCAGTAGTTCCCTCTTTCTGACCCGTCACCTTTTGTGGAGGTTGATGTAAAACAACTCCACAGGTGCCGGAGCTGTAGAAGCAATACTGATGTTCACCAGGTTTTATTTATAGAGTTTAGAGTTGTTGGTTCTTTTGTTTCTTGTTTCCCCGTTTTCTCCGTCATTGGTGAGGACTCCACTTCCTGTGTGGCTTCTAGGACATTGGATTGGTCCCTTACCATGTCCATATGACACCCCTCATTTTACAACCTTACTGGGGTTTATTTATTTAACCCTTGTGTTGTCTTCCCATCGAGCAAACTTGTTGTCATTCCGGGACAAAATTGAAAATGAACTTTTATTGGCCACTCATGGTCAATAAACCTAATTTAAATGACATTATACCGAATTTTTAAGTTTAAACAAAAGCAGAAATTATGGATTATTTTGACTAATAGTTTAGATCAGAGGATGTTGAGTGAATCAGAGACTGTTTTTTTTTATTTTTTTAAATGAAAGCTATGAAATTGAATGAAACAAACAAAAATAAATGGAAGTAATAATTAATTTTACCTGCAAAGTATGTTGTATTGGTTCCATACAACGTACATGCATGCATCCATGTTATTATTTTGGGGCAATTTGGCTGTATGAAACCCACACTGGTGATATAAAAAAAAATTTGACAACGGGTCAAACTTGACCTGAGGCCAACAAAGGGTGGTGATTGGTTGAAATGAAAATCCGCAAACATTTATCACATTGTTTATGATTCCTTCACTTCCGAGCAAAGTTGCATCAATCTTCCTGCGTGCACTTGCTCCCTTTCTAATTTCCCGTGCAGTGTCTGAATGCACCATTGAATGGCAAAAGGGTGAACCACAACTGTAAGCAAATACTTGTGCAAGCTAAATAACCCCAAAAAGTCACCAAATAACTCATTATTGTGAGTTTTTGTGTCTCTCTCTGTTTCTTATCTTTGACTGTCTCCTCCTCCTCCTCCCCCGTCAGGTCAGAGGAAGGTGTTTGATCTGTATTCAGGAAGCTGTTTGTTCCACAGCGAAGTGTACGAGAACGGCACGTCCTTCGTACACGACAACTGCACCAGCTGCACCTGCAAGGTACCGGCCTGCATGTCCTCCACCACCATCACAGCAATACATAGCCTCCTATGTTCTTTTTATCTGAAGTTTATTCCACAACCACATTACATACATCTGATCTTGTTTGCTTGTTGTTCTTCCTCCCAGGATTCCACGGTGGTGTGCAAGAAGCGGTGCTCTCGGCCAGGGAGTTGCCACGGCGACCAGTGCTGCGAGGAGTGTCTGTCCTACGTGAAGGTGGAGGAAGTGAAGTACTGCAGAGTCCGGAACAAGATCTACAGGGTGAGAGAGCCGAGTGGAGACTGGAGGGATGGAGGGAGGGGCGGGTGAAGAAAAGGAGCGAAGAATGGATGGATGGACAAATGATGGATGGATGGATGGACAGATGGATGATGGTTGGATGATTGATAGATGGATGGAAGGAAGGAAGGAAGGTTGGATTAATGGTTGGATAGAAGGTTGGATGGATGGTGGTTTGTTGCTGCATGGATGGATGGATGGATGGTGGTTGGGTCATGGTTTGATGATGCATAGGCAGATGGGTGGCTGGATGGATGATGGATGGATGGTGGTTGGGTGATGGTTGGATGATGGTTGGATGATGCATAGACAGATGGAAGGGTGGATGGATGGTGGTTGGGTGATTGGTGGATGATGCATAGACAGATAGATGGATGGAAGGGTGGATGGATGGTGGTTGGGTGATGGTTGGATGATGGATGGACGGTGCATAGACAGATAGACAGATAGATAGACAGATGGATGGATGATGGTTGGGCGTATCTCTGTCTGGATGTATTCTGATCTTTGATGCCGTGTTTCTCGTCTCCTGCAGGAAGGAGACATGTGGTCGTCAGTGAACTGCACTCTCTGTGCCTGTGTTAAAGGAAACATCGAGTGTCGGCCCAAACAGTGTGTACCAATCACCAGCTGCCCCTCGGTGAGTGACAGGCCCACCAGCCAATCACCAGCTTACATCCCGTTTGCAGGATATATATCACGGTATCACAGTTTGACCTACAACTTATTAACAGCCTCCAGCTCTGTTTCTGTCACTCCACTTTATCTGTTTTCCCTCTCTCTGTCTGACGCTTTACTGCCCATGACTAACTCCATCATTTTCACATTACATGCGTGACTCAAAACGACAACACTCCTTGATTTATTTTCAGACTTATATTTTCCCTTTCCTTGTGCAACTCAGGTCAGTTTGATTCTTGTTATAAGAAGATTTGATAGGTTTATGTGCGTCTGATTTATGATAGAAGTTAGATCCACTTCTCCTGCAGGGGATCAGTGTCTCGCTCAAAGACAGTCGCTACTGAACCTGTCACGTTCAGGGTATTTCTATAACGGTGCCCTTTTAGTACATTAGTGATCTCACGAGCAGCTGAAGCGTGGCGTAAGCTGTCAAACGCTCTGGGAACTTCTGGAAGGAGGAAGGTTTTGCGCTGCGTTCACCTGTTGCAGAGGTGGCTCGGGGTCATCTGT